>NW_017673480.1:0-104564 GCF_001879085.1 Nicotiana attenuata | reverse complement strand
AAGACGAAGACCCCCCTTTCTACGGGTTTCCTCTCTTGGATTTATAGCTGTGAGCTTCGTGAGGTGGCAATAAGTGGCCGTGACCATGTTGGGATTTCGCCTTCATGGTTGTTGAACACTGCCAAACTGTTCCTTCCAGTTGTTTGCCTCAAACTGAGAATCACGTGCTACCTTCTCCAAGAGGGAGATTCTGCCCATCAGCTCAGTTCCAATAAGATTGGCCTACAAATAAAAGAGAAGTAAAAATCCCAGAGTCGAAAATTTTTACAGAATGGAGAAAAGTAGGAAAGAAGAATACCTTTAAAGTGGCATGCACTATGTCATTCATGAGGGTCAGGTTTCTGTGGCTTTCAAGTTTTGTTTTTTCAATAGGGCCAATCAGAGGCTCGAGCCAAACATCAGCCTGACCAGACTTTCTCAAGAGGCTGTTGTTAGCAGGAACTTCAATGGTTACGCTCCTCATAGTAGTACTCTTGCTTGAAGAGCCCACCTCCGTATGGTGAACGATAGATGGAGGAATTGACAAAGGAGGAGCGATAGAAGGAGGAACAGAAGCAACAGTTGATGAAGGTAAAGGAGCAATCATAGGTACGGGAGATGAAGAAGAAGATAAGGGAATTTCATCTAGAATAGGTCCTAAGTTTTCACTACCAAAACCACTAGCAAAAAGTTGATCGATAGACTCACGAGTGTCGTGAGGAGAGACGTCATCATCAGGAATGATAACTGGAGTAATAACAGACTTGGAGGGAGATAGATGAGGGGAAACTTCAGCCTCATCATCAGAGACGATACGTCTCCGGGCTCGAGGTCTCATCACCAGGGAACCCTCATCTTCCTCCTCTGAATCTTCTTCTTCAGTTTCAGTAGTTTTTCTTTTTAAAGAACCCAAGAATACATATTGGGCTAAAGAGGTGCGAGTACTCAAAGAGTCACGAGCAGCTATGATTGACTCTGCGGTGACCCCATGAATAGCAAATCCTGATAAAAAGAAGGATAAAAGTTAGAACAAAGAAGATATTTAGATACAGACAAGGTAAAATAGAAACCCTTACCATGAGTTTTTACTTTCCAACCATAACGGCTGGAAAGATTTTTCCACGACCTACCCTCCATTGGAGCGACTTTCAACAATTTTCCTACCCAACCACGGAAGTTGGGCACGGTTTCCACAACGCCCATGGTTGTTGAGAAAGGAAAAAGAAGTGACATTAGAAAAGGTGATAAAACCTGAAAGGGAAAGGCACGTGGAAGATTTAACACTTACGTGCAAAGTTCCACTTCTCGGGGAAGGGAACGTTATTTTCACCCACTAATCCAGCAGTGGGAGCAGCAACAAACCGGGCATACCAGCCACGATCTTTATCGTCCTCGGGGCTCACTAATTTCCTCTTGCTCCTGGCTGCTAGGGTAAAAATGCCGTTGCGAAAAATCCTAGGGGAATAGAGATGAATTAGGTGGGGAAAAGTAAATTCGGCATCCGCCAAGTTAGTGAGGTGTCTTAAGCAGGCGACAACCCTCCAGACGATTGGGCCAATTTGACCCAAGCTAACATTAAAAAAGCGACAAAAATCCAGAATAACTGGATCAATGGCTGGTTTAAATCCTAAAGTAAAGGGATACGTATAAACAAAAGAAAATCCAATAATGTAGGAGGTGATTCTCTGATTTGGATTAGGAATGATGATAGGGAAATCATCACTCCAATGACAATTTCTACGAACTATGGGGATTAAAGGGTCAGTAATTTGAGAAGGATAAGTATCAACTTGATTTAAAGAGGCGACTTGAGTTCTGAGAGATTCCCTGTCATGGTAAAAAGATAAGTCCGTTGGAACTATTTCTTCCACTGAAGGTTCGCGTAAGGGTTCGGAGGATTCTTTATTTCTGGAGAAAACCTTTGAGAATGGGAACCTCCAGTTCTAGAAGAAGGGCCAGAACTAGAAGAAGGTGTGAGTGAACTACCACCACGGACAGATCCCAAACTACGGAGTCTACCACCACCACCTCTTCTATGCCTAACGGGAGCATTGGGAAAGCTGTCTAAAATAGGAGTTCTTCTAGGGTTAGGGTTCGGAGAAGCCATGACAAAGAAGATTGAAGTGAAGAAGAAGTGAATAAAAGTTTTGAAAAATTAAAGTGTTCAATACGCTTTAAATGGTAGAAGACAAAGATGGAAGTTATATTTATACTAGTGAATGACCGTCAGAAGGAAAGAGTATAGTGATGGGAAGTCCATAATAATGATAACTGACACTTCGTGGATAGGGAAGCCGAAAAGAAAGCCTAAGAAAGTGTTGCACAATTGTATGACCAATAAGAGGATGACACGTGTCCAGCGCATTAAATGAAAGTAATAAGTGAAGCGTCAAACTCTGTCAGAGCATTAATGGTGACAAAAATTCTCCCTTAATGAATTCCACTTTCCAAATATTCAAACTGATGAATAAATGGAAAGCGGGGGGACTATCTGTATTGGGGAAAATTATATTTATGTATATGGCGACGTGTCATGACATATAGACTGGTCAAACAGTCAAAGAAATAAGGTTGGTTAACAGATACGAGCAACAACAGATACGAGTAAATTAAATGGAGGGAGCGCGAGCAGTCATACAAGTAATTCAACGCTCGTACCTATTCAAGACATTTAAAACTCAAAGATAGTGAAGAATCAAATGAATGAATCTGACAGCAAAAAGGAGCCCAGATACAGCATTTAATGAGTATTAATTATTGGAAACGTTAGAAAACATGTATTTAATGTATATGATTGTATAACATAATATTTAAAGTCATTAATTGCCTATAATAGCATTATTATGACAAAGGTAAGGCTCGTATCCCAAAAGAGCTATAAAAAGGGAAGAAACAAACAATTGTAGTGGGAGGTGACTATTGAAATATACTTTGATTTACCAGCTTTCATACTTGGCTATTCTAAAATTTCTTTCTTTATTTACTTTTTCGATTATCAGTAACCCGATTCTTCTAATTTCTAGCTTTGACTAAAAACCTATTTTTTGGTTAAACACTCGCGCTTCAAAAGTTAATTTTTCTTGAGTATGCTCGCCTCGTTGATTCTTTCCCTCGTTCAGGGTACACTAAACACCAATCCAATCGTGAGGAAAATATTCTTCAAACTACAAAAACTACAACAACCTCCGTGAACAGTAAGTTTTCATGTTCTCGTAAACCTGAGAAACTTTTCTTTCTTAGTGTTTGATTTTTAACTTTTCAAGTTCTTAGTGTTTGGTAGGAAACTAGTTATTGCAAAAACAATGATTTCTTATGTCTGTTTTTTATTTTTGGCAAAAACTGATAAGCTGTTTGAAGCAATGCCACCATAGTTAAAAGAGAGAAGCTGTATTTAAATTGTTTTTATTTTCGCAAAAAACATAAGTACCGTTACTGGTGGGAGCAGAAGCTGAACTAGGAGAAACGTTATCGGCCGCTGCAAAAAGGAGAGAGAGGACGACCACCATTCTGATTGAAGCTCTTGTGATCACCTCCATTCTTTGTTCTTCTGTATTTAAATTTACAATGAATTTGAATAGCCCTTGATCTTCTTGTTCCTTGATTCTGCTCTCTGCTTTTTTGAAGTTGACAAAACGTCCTTCTCTTGTTTATTTTCTCCTTCTGCGATGGCTGGGAGAGAGAGAATCCATTCGTCGCAGAGCTGAGGAGAGAAAGCAGAGAGAGAGAACAAAGCGACACACTTTCCTTTTCCTTTGTTTGTTAATGTCTTTGAAGGAACTCTCTTAGAGATTGTATTGGGAAAAATTGAGTTTACATATTGAAGTGATTGAAAGATGACATGTCATGACATGAAGGCTGGTCAAAAAGTGATGATTAGCAAAGAGGCACGAGTTGCAACAGATACGAGCAGAGGCACAAGTAGAGGCACGAGCAGTTATTCAAAAGACTCAACGCTCGTACCTATTTAAATCCAAAAATCAAGGAGAATGAATCTGACAACACAAGAGAGTACAGATACAAACGTTAGAGAATCTGTATTAAATTACAATGATTATGTAACGTAGCATTTAATGCCCTTAATTGTCTATAATAACCTTATTATGACAAAGGCAAAACGTATATCTTAGAGATAGATATAAAAAGGAGAAGACTGGTCATTTGTAAGGACACGAAATATCAACTGAATATATTAATTTACTTTGTTTTCTGCTATCTATCTTATTGTTATCAAAATCAATTTCTTATGTTCATTTTCGATTATCAGTAACCCGAGTTCTTCTAAAAATAAAGCTTTGACCGAAAATCTATTTTTTGGTTAAACAAATTATTTCCGTTACCGGGAATCTGATAATCTATTCTTTCTTAGTCTAACCTTTTTTGCATCAACAACCATGTCAAACGTTAATGACAACAACCAAGGAAACCAAGTAAACCAAGGAAACCAAGGAAACCCTCAACTCCAGGGGAATTCACAAGATGACCGCACCCCGATTCCTTCTCCACAAAGTTCCCCTCGGCGGTCTCGAGAAGGCACTCCTGATGGGTGCATTCAAATGCAAATGCTCAATTTGAAAACGATGAAGCTATTAATGAAGCTTTGCAAAAGCTAATCGCTCAACAGGTCAATAAAGCTCTTGAAGCTTTAGCCAGTCAGTTACCTGTTGCACCACCAACACCAATTCCAAATACCAACACCTTGGAAAACCCTCGTTCTGGGCTTGCTAATTCAGGCAGTGGTGGAATCCCCAGCAAGTCATGAGATGGAGAACCAGGTAACTTAGTTAATTCTGATTTACAAAATTTAGTATTAACATTGCAGAAACAGCTCAAAGAGCAAAGTGACCGCATAGAACAAATACCTGGAGTACCGCCTGTAATCAAAGGGATAGATATAGACAAATATTCACAACAACCTTGGAAGCCAAGTGCTGCTCCTCTCCCAATTCCAAAGAAATTCAAAATGCCCGATATTCCAAAATACGATGGAACAAATGATCCACGAGACCACGTGACTGCATTCACAACTGGCGTAAAAGGCAACAGCCTGACCAAACAAGAAATCGAATCAGTATTGGTCAAAAAATTCGGTGAAATACTCACTAAGGGAGCATTAACATGGTATTCTCTTTTACCCGAAAATTCCATAAATTCTTTTGTTGAGCTTGCAGATTCGTTTATCAAAGCACATTCGGGAGCTCAAAAAGTCGAAAGAAGAATGGAGGATATTTTCAAAATCAAGCAAGGGGATCAGAGTTGCTTAGAGAATTCATGGATAGGTTCCAGCATGAAAGAATGACGTTACCACGAGTACCAGACAATTGGGCAGCTATAGCCTTCACTAGCAATTTGAATGAAAAAAAGCTCAGAAGCCACGAGGCGACTCAAGGAAAGTCTTCGTGAATTCCCAGCAACAACATGGAATGCCATATACAATAGGTATAGCACGAAGCTAAGGATAGAAGAAGATATTATCTCACGGTCTCAAAAAGAGGAAAGGGTAAGTTCGAGATGGGTGGAAACCGAAAAAAGGTCCGGTAAAAACAGGTGCGAACCATATATGGGCCCAACGGGAAGAGATGCACGATCAAAATAGGACAATTCAAGGTACGATCATAAATCGAGGAATAGAGAGTCGGGCTCATCATCAAGATTTGGGAATGATCGAAACACGCGAGAGTCGCGGGACGATGATAGAAACTTGAAGGCAAGATTTGGCGGTTATAATTTTAATGTAAGCACTTCCGAGCTCGTAGCTGTTTTAAGAAGCATGGGTGACAAGGTGCGGTGGCCAAAAGAAATGAGATCGAATCCAAACAGGCGCAATCCCGATCACTGGTGCGAATTTCACAATGATCATGGTCATAAAACGGCAGATTGTAGGTTGCTACAAGGAGAAGTTGATCATCTATTGAAGCAAGGGTATCTCACCGAATTATTCAGTGAGAAAGGTAAGCAAGCATACATGAAGAATAGGCAGGAGCCCCCTAAACTGCCTTCTCCCAAAAGGACTGTTAATGTTATACGCGGAGGGGAAGAAATCAATGGTGTGACGTACACAGCAGCCAATAAAGTTTCCAAAGTCACAATTACCCACGGGAAGCGGGTGCGACATGTCTTAGAGGAAGAAAGTATTACATTTGATGATGCAGATGCGGATGGCGTATTATCTCCACATAACGATGCACTGGTAATATCTCTACTTGTACATGATACTAATGTGAAACGAGTTTTGATTGATCCAGGTAGTTCCGTGAACATTATTCTGCTAAGAGTACTACACGAGATGCAAGCTGAAGATAAATTAGTACCAAAGGCGCATACTTTGTCTGGATTCGACAATTCCAGCGTCGTAACGAAAGGAGAGGTAATACTTACTACATTTGCAGAAGGAGTTGTCAAGGATACAAAATTTCAGGTGGTAGATATGGAGATGGCTTACAATATGATTCTCGGGAGACCATGGATCCACGAGATGGATGCTGTTCCGTCGACCTTACATCAAGTTATTAAATTTCCATCACCATGGGGGATATGTCAAATCCGTGGGGATCAACAGACATCCAGGAGAATCAACTCTGTTGCAGATTCAAGTATGAGAAACGAAGAAAAATAGCAATTACAGAATCCAGTTGAGGGTACCACAACACAAACCTCAACTGAACAAGGGCGAACAGATGTGGACTCAAGGCCTGATGCCATTCAAGAACCAGAGGAAAACGAAAATATCAAAACAACAATTGAAGAGCTGGAGGCTGTAGTGTTGTCTACACAATGGCCTGAAAAGAAAGTCTACGTAGGGGCCAATCTAAGCCAGGATATGAAAGGTAAGTTGATTGAATTTTTGTTTGCTAACGTGGATTGTTTTGCTTGGTCCCATTCTGATATGACAGGAATACCACCGGAGGTAATGACTCACAAATTAAATGAAGACCCGTCATATTCGCCTGTCAAACAAAAGAAGAGAAAGCAAGGAACTTTCAAGAATCAGGTGATTCAAGATGAGGTTCAAAAATTACTAAAAATTGGGTCTATCCGCGAGGTAAAGTATCCTAACTGGTTAGCCAATACTGTTGTGGTACTGAAGAAGAATGGCAAATGGCGAGTTTGTGTAGATTACACAGACCTTAACAAAGCTTGTCCTAAAGATTCTTTTCCATTACCACATATAGATCAACTAATTGATGCTACTGCAGGGCATGAATTGTTAAGCTTTTTAGATGCGTATTCAGGATACAACCAGATCAAAATGGATCCTATAGATGAAGAAAAAACTTCATTTATAACAGACAGGGGGACTTACTGTTATAAAGTAATGCCCTTTGGTCTTAAAAATGCTGGTGCAACATATCAAAGACTAGTGACCAAAATGTTTCAAGAACATTTGGGAAAAACTATGGAGGTCTATATAGACGATATGCTCGTTAAAACTCAACATTCAGGGGATCATATATCACACTTGTCTGATACGTTTCAGATTTTGCGAAAATTCAATATGAAATTAAATCCTGAGAAATGTGCATTCGGTGTTGCATCAGGTAAGTTTTTGGGTTTTCTTGTTTCTAACCGTGGTATTGAAGTAAATCCCGCACAGATTAAGGCCATTGAAGAAATCCCTAACATGCTTACAAGTAAAAAAGAAGTGCAGAGGTTGACAGGAAGAATTGCAGCCTTGGGGAGATTTATTTCCAAATCATCAGAAAAGTGCTTTAAATTCTTTTCAGCTCTTAAAAAGCAAGATCAGTTCGAATGGACTGAGGAATGTCAACAGGCACTCAAAAATTTGAAGACATACTTATCAAATCCTCCATTGCTCGCCAAACCAAAAGTTGGGGAAAAATTGCTCATCTACCTTGCTGTCTCCGAAGTAGCGGTAAGTGCTGTGTTAGTTCATGAAGATCAAGGTAAACAATCTCCGATTTACTATGACAGCGAATCTTTATTAGATGTGGAAACGCGGTATCCTCAATTAGAAAAGCTTGCACTTGCACTAATCATGGCATCTAGAAAATTAAGGCCTTATTTTCAGTGTCACCCTATTTCTGTAGTAACTGCTTATCCATTACGCAATATATTACACAAACATGAGTTGTCAGGTAGGTTAGCCAAATGGGCTATAGAATTAAGTGAATATGACATCACATACCAGCCTAGAACCGCGATAAAATCTCAAGTGTTAGCAGATTAGTGGCTGATTTTAGCCAAGGAATGCAATTAGAAGCAGAAAAAAATTACAAGTGTTCAACAGATCTAATCCGGGAATTTGGACCTTATTTACTGATGGTTCGTCTAATGTGAAGGGTGCAGGCTTAGGAATTATTTTGGTACCACCTACGGGTGAGACCATTCGACAAGCCATTAAATATTATTCTATAACTAACAATGAAGCAGAGTATGAAGCTGTGATTGCAGGTTTAGAACTGGCACGGAACTCGGCATTAATCAGATTGTAATCAAAAGCGATTCGCAGCTTGTAGTTAACCAAATGCTGGGGACTTATACAGCCAGGGAAGCACGAATGCAACAATATTTAGAGAAGGTATGGGATCTGATCAGGCAATTCCAAACCTGGAAAGTTATGCAAATACCAAGAGATGAAAATGTCGAGGCGGACGCCCTAGCCAATCTCGCATCTGCAGCAGATGTGGCAAGCAATGAAAATACTTCCGTGATTCATTTGTTTCATTCAGTACTCGATCCAGATAAAAATGAGGTAAATTTTAATAACATAACCTGGGATTGGAGGAACGAGATTATTACTTTTTTGCAGTATGGAACCGTCCCTGGAGATAAGAAAAAAGCTCACGCGCTTCGGAAAAAGGCTGCTCGATATTGTTTAAAGCAAGTCAATCTTTATCGAAAAATGTTCGGTGGTCCCTTAGCAAGATGCCTCGAGCCTTCTCAGACAGAATATGTAATGAGAGAAATACACGAAGGGCATTGTGGAAATCACGCAGGAGGAAGATCACTGGTAAGAACCATGATTAGGGCAGGTTATTATTGGCCTAAAATGGAAGAAGAAGCGGAAAGTTTCGTGGCTAAATGTGATAAATATCAAAGATACGGTAATAACATGCATAGACCTGCGGAGTTGTTACATCCGGTTATTGCACCGTGACCTTTTATGAAATGGGGGATGGATATCGTGGGGCCACTACCACAAGCAAAAGGACAGGTAAAATTTTTGCTTGTACTCACCGACTATTTTACTAAATGGGTGGAAGCAGGAGCATTCAAACAGGTGCGGGAAAAAGAAGTTAGAGATTTCATTTGGCGAAATATCATATGTCGATTCGGTGTGCCAAAGGAAATCGTGTGTGATAATGGTCCTCAATTTATAGGCGCACAAATCACAGAGTTTTTTCAAAGTTGGCAGATAAAAAGGATTACATCCACACCTTATCATCCGGTGGGTAATGGCCAAGCTGAGTCAACAAACAAAGTCATTGTCAACAATTTAAAGAAGCGTTTAGAGGAATCCAAAGGTAATTGGCCAGAATTGCTACCTGGTGTTTTATGGGCATACCGCACAACAACAAAAATAAGTACGGGAGAAACACCATTCTCATTGCTTTATGGAGCTGAAGCCTTAATTCCAGTTGAGATAGGAGAGCCAAGCACGAGGTTTACACAAGTATCAGAAGAATCCAATGACGAAGAAATGTGCATAAACCTTGATCTACTTGAAGGAAAAAGGGAAGCTGCATTAATAAGAATGGCAGCACAAAAGCAGGTCTTGGAATGATACTACAATTGAAAAGCGCGCCTAAGATACTTCAAGATTGGGGACTTCGTGCTCAAAAAAGTTTTTCAATCTACGAAGGCAGCTAATGCGGGAAAATTGAGTCCAACCTGGGAGGGACCCTACAGGATTCATGGTATCGCAGGAAAAGGAGCATACGAGCTGAAAACGATGGATGGCAAGATACTACCTTCACATTGGAATGACGTTCACTTGAAGAGATACTATTTCTAAGGAATACCCATGGTCAGGTATCCATACTTTTAAATTTTATTTTTGAATTGTTAAAATTTAACTAACGATTTTAGATGATAGGCAAAAAGCTAACCCGTACTAAATAATGAGTCACGACCCGCAAGGCACGTGGTATCAATTTTCCCGGTCTAGGGTTACAATTATTCTGATAGAAATTGAAACGGGTTAAGCAGTCTTCATCTATAATCGCACCTCCGCGTCCCGTATGTTTTTCCCTTTCAGGGAAAGGACCAAATGAGAGGAACAATCAAGTTCTCGAGACTTCATACTTCAAAGCTCAAACACTTGGGGGACTATATAATATACATTGACATGTGTATAAAGAAGGCAAAGAAGATTGGAAAATAATCAAAGATCAAGCCTGAGAAGTTCACTCATTGAATGAGTCAAGTGCAGAGTAAAGTCACGAGCTAAGGCCAAAGAAAAACCTTATTATAGTTAGGGTAAAGCCAATGTACTGAAACGGGTTATAAATAAAAACCTTGTGTTCATTTTCTTTTTTGAAATCTGTTATAAGAAAAACAGTTACGAGAAAGTTATAGAAGTAATTCAAATACATGTAAAGTGTTATTCCAAGGTAGACAAAGTTCAAATAAAAACTTGTCAAAGTTATTTCAAGAAACATGTATATTCTTATTTCTTTCATCGTATATTAACACCATTATGAAGTTGAGACGTCTTCTTCATTAAGTGTCGAATATAAAAGGTCCCTCTTTTATAATATTCATGATTAATTCAAGTATTCATGAAGCTAAAAAAAACAGAAGCATTTTTGAATAATAAAAATGCAAGTTATTCAGTAAGTCCTTAAAAATAAAGGCAAGAATAATCAAAACAGAAGTTCAAACAGCAACAGAAACTTCTTAATATTAAAAAAGTTTAAACTAAGTATGAACTTAGTCATAAACCAAAAGTTGTTTATACAAAGTGCCCCATAAAAGGTCTGGGACTTAACGTTTCAACAAACCCTTAAAAAGACCAAGGGTTACAACCACATATCACCAAAAAGAAGAAAAAAAACAACAAAGGATTTCAAACAACATAAACTTTTCATTGAGAAGTTGAAGGAATTGACATCAACAACAGCAAGCTCAACTTGACTTGAAGGAGTGGGGATACCCGTATCATCTTCAACATTTTCAGAAGCTTCAGCCACGGGAGAAGAAAAATCTTGGTTCTGCTGAGTCTTCTCAATAGTCTCTTTGATCTTGGCTAACTCAGATTCCAAGTTAAAATTCTCCTGGCTAACTTCAACGAGGGTATCATGGCGAGAATTTAAAAATGCCCAACTCACTTCAATGGCAGTTTTATCTTCAAGGATCTCGTAATCTCTTTCCCAGTCAGCAATTTCATTTCTTAACTTTTCATTTTCAGCCAAGGCAGATTCATAAGAAGCTTGAAGAGAAGCATGGGAATTTTCTAAAGAACAAACCTTATCAGAAGATACCCGGAGGTCTTCTTGAGTTTGAGTCAAATTCTGCACAAGTTCACCAGCATATGCTTCTTTTTCACCCAAGAGAGCCCTCAACTCTCTAATTTCTTCACTTGCCTTGGACAATTGCTCGGAAAAAGAGGTTTCCAGACGAGCCTTTTCCTTACCTGCTTGATTTGAAGAAGCTTTTTCAACTGCCAATTCTGAAGTCAAAGCCCGTACCTGCTGCTCTAAGGTACTTTTACTTTCTTCTAATGTTTCCACGTCGATCTGAAGACTTTCACATTGTTCCCTCCAATTATCCGCCTCCACTTGGTAGTCACGCACTAATTGCTTTGAGAGGGTAACCCTCTTCATCATCTCCGTGCCAATTAGATTGACCTAAAAAAAAGAAGGGAAAAATAAGAACCCTGAAAACAGAAAGAAAAAAAAGGTAAGTAAAATTTGAAAAAGGGATACCTTTAGAGAAGCATGCACTATATCGTTCATCAAGGTCAAAGAACTGTGGCTGTCAAGTTTAGCTCTCTCAACTGGACCAATCAAAAGTTTTAGCCACACGTCAGCTTGACCTGATTTCCTCAAAAGGTTACCCTCAGCAGGAACTTCAATGGTGACTTGCCTCATAGCAGCACCCCTACTCGAGGAACCAACTTCAGTGTGAGGAACAGGTGAGGGAGGAATTGTTGAAGGAGGAACAGTAGAAGCAGTCAAAACAGCCTGGGGAGGAACAGTAATAGCCACGACTGGCAAAGAAGGAATCACAGGAACGGGAGTAGAAAAAGGAGCCAGGGGAGCTTCATCAGAAATCGAACCTAAATTTTCACTACCAAACCCGCGGTCAAAAAGCTGCTCAACAGAGTCATGAACAGCAGCGGGAACATCATCATAGGGGATCACCACCGGGGCTTCAACAGACTCGGTAAGAGGAACCGAACGAGGGGGAGAAGCTTCCTCATCAGAAACGATCCGTCTACGGGTTCGTGGCCTTTTCACTAAGGAGCCCTCATCTTCCTCTTCTTCAAAGTCTTGGTCATCAGCAGCTTTTCTTTTCGATGAAGAGTCCAAAATTATCTCTTGGGCCCTTTTCAAAGAAATACAAGAAGCTATGACCGCCTCAGCACTAATCCCTCGAACTGCAAATCCTGATAAAAAGAAGGATTAAAATAAGTTCAGGAAAAAGCAATATATAAAAGGGAAAAAAACTCTTACCATGAGTTTTCACTTTCCAACCAAATCGATAGGAAAGAGTCTTCAAAGATCTACCCTCCATTGGGGCAGTATTCAACAGCTTTCCTACCCAACCACGGAAATTGGGAATATCGTCAACAATTCCCATGGTTGCTGGAAAAGAAAAGGAAAATTAGGATAATAATCATCAAAATTGAAGAGAAAAGGTACGAGAAAGTTATTTAAAAAAAACTCACGTGCAAAATTCCACTTCTCGGGGAAGGGAACATTTTCATCACCCACTAAATCAACGGTGGGGGCAGCAACTAACCTGGCATACCAGCCACGGTCTCTGTCATCTTCTGGACTAACCAAAACTCTTTTACTCCTTGCTACTAAAGTAAAGACACCTTGGCGAAAGAGTCTGGGAGAATAAAGGTGAATTAGATGAGAGAAAGTAAAAGGCACGCCTACCATGTTGGTCAAATGCCTCAAACAGGCAACAACCCTCCACACTATAGGGCCAATTTGACCTAAACAAACGTCGAAAAAACGACAGAATTCAAGGATAACAGGGTCAATAGCAGGTTTGAAGCCTAATGTGTAAGGGTATGTGTAAACAAAAGAAAACCCCATTAAATAAGAAGTGATTCTTTGGTTCGCATTAGAAATTATAATAGGGAAGTCATGACTCCAATGGCAGTCTTTACGAACTAAAGTACTCAAACCTTTAATGATTTGAGTTTGGTAGATATCAACCCGATTTAAAGAAGATACTTGATTTCTAAGGGATTCTCTGTCGTTATAGAAAGATAATTCAGCAGGAACTATTTCATCCACCGAAGGTTCACGAAGAGGTTCAGAAGGTTCCTTACCCCTAGAAGAAGATCTTTGAGAAAGAGAACCTCTGGTTCTAGAAGAGGGGTTGGAACTAGATGAAGGAAGAGAAGAACCACGTATGGATGAAGACGCTAAATTACGTAGTCTACCTCCTCTTCTACTCCTATTAGGGGCAAGAGGAAAGTTATCAACTATGGGGACTCTCCTAGGGTTAGGGTTTGATGAAGACATGACAGTACGAGGAAGGTAAAGAACAAGGATTGAATATTTTGAAAGCTATGAACTTTATGTGAGAAAGACAAAGATGAGAACTATATTTATACTAAGAAGCAACCGTCAAAGGAAAAGGTGCAATGATGGAAAGGTCATAATGAGAACTGTCGCTTCGTAATTGGTGAAGCCGTAAAAGAGCCTTAAAAAGCGCTGCAAAGTCGCAGAAACAACAAAAAGATGCCACGTGTAACAAACATTAAATGGAAGTGACAATTGAAGCGTCGATTCTATCATAGCATTAATTGCGGCAAATATTCCCGCTTTAATAAAATCCACTTCCCAAATATTCAATTGATAAATAAATGGCAAGTGGGAGGACTATCTGTATTGGAAAATTTGAGTTTACATATTGAAGTGATTGAAAGATGACGTGTCATGACATGAAGGCTGGTCAAAGAGTGATGATTAGCAAAGAGGTAAGAGTTGCAACAGATACGAGCAGAGGCACAAGTAGAGGCACGAGCAGTTATTCAAAAAACTCAACGCTCGTACCTATTTAAATCCAAAAATCAAAGAGAATGAATCTGACAGCACAAGAGAGTACAGATACAGTATTTAATAAGCATTAAATACTAAAAACGTTAGAGAATCTGTATTAAATTACAATGATTATGTAACATAGCATTTAATGTCTTAATTGTCTATAATAACCTTATTATGACAAAGGCAAAACGTATATCTTAGAGATAGCTATAAAAAGGAGAAGACTGGTCATTTGTAAGGACACGAAATATCAACTAAATATTCTGATTTACTTTGTTTTCTGCTATCTATCTTATTGTTATCAAAATCAATTTCTTCTGTTCATTTTCGATTATCAGTAACCCGAGTTCTTCTAAAAATAAAGCTTTGACCGAAATTCTATTTTTTGGTTAAACAGAGATGTTGAAGGAGGCTAAGGCAGAAATGCTTCAAAGGATTTTACGAGATATGTCATGTGTGTAAGGAGGCGCAAATACTGGGGATAACACAAAATTTCACAAAGGCTACTTGCCTCCGCGACTACAGGGGGGGTGGGGGTGGGGTTGGGGGGTGGGGGGGGGGTATATGAAAGTAGCATTAAAAATCATTTTTCTAAAAAATAGTTTCTACTCTCTAAACAAACACTAAAAAAATATTTTCCGGAAAAAGTTTTTCACTCACCAACCAAACATGGGAAAATAAGTAATAAAAGCACTCATTTTTCATGAAACACATTTTCCTTCAATACCAAACACACCCTTAATGCAGCTTGTTTGGAAAAGATCCCTCGACTTTCTAACAGGTGCACATCATCTGCTTACACGTGCAGTCTCTTCTCAATCCCTTCACAAAATCCCTGCCCCTGGGAAAGAAAGAAAGAAAGAAAGAAAAAGCAGGCAGGAATACAAGGCTTGGATTAGGCCAAACACTGACATTGTATTAGTTTAATCGAGATGAGCTTAAATAGGCGACATGGTCAGTGGATTCATATAGTCGACGCTAACTTACTCATGATTGAGGTGTAGTAGTAGTTGTTAATTTCTTGATAGCAAAAGCGCCTAGATTGTATATACAGAAGGACAGACTGTACATGATAAGATGTCATATCTACATTAAGGATAGGAAGACTGATATTAGACCATTATGTGGGGCAAGGAACAAAACCACATAATATGTCAGGAAGCTGAGAAAAACGGATCCTCTTTGTTTTTGTAGATAGCAAATAGCTGCTTGGAGTATCTTGTCGCCAAAGTTCTGCACAGTTCAATACCCTTGGGATCATATGCTTGCAATTCCTCCACAGACTTGTTCATGTCACCTTGCGGATCTCCATCCGTAAGAAATTCAGCCAAGGTGCTTCCCCTGTAATATGGCAGTATAAATTATGAAACTAGCCCCCAAACATACAAAAGCAAACATCAGATTCAGCATTGTTTCAATGCAATTGATAGAAGCATTAAATCAGATCAACCCTTTCTGGTCAAAAGACGAACTTTTAGATGTTTAATGTGAATGCTAATATTAAAAAGTCTCATATTTACACATTTGCAGCCTTGAAATCATCCTTTTCACAGGGAATCATTAATCCCATGTTTTCCTCTGGCCTAACGTAGGCAATTAGTCCCAGAAACAATTTCATTCTCTAGTCCACTTTGACCTGGAAGCATTCGTGCAACCTTTTGATATTACATGTTTCTTTCTCCCTCTATCAGCAAAAGCAAGTGATAATAACTACATAATAAACATTAGCCATTAAAGAACGGTCAACATGACATTTGATTCATTAAGTCAGAAACAACCATGCCATCTTGGACAAAGCTATAGCAGTCGTGCAATCCCAATCATAGATGATTGATCGTTTTGATCTATGTGAGACTCATCACTGGACTAGTATACATCAGCATAGTCATGGTCATAGGCAGTCCTCAGAGTAATAAAACTTATCTGCAGTACAACAAAGTTACTGAGTCCAAATATGCTATTTATTATCAGCTTAATATGCTTAGTGAATTTAACCAGCATCAACTTTTTGAACAAGCTAACCTCAAGATCTAACTCAACATCCTTTCGAAAATGCAAGGTCAAGGCTTTTCTATTGGATTGTCCTCAGATCTTCAGATTAGCTACTTAAAAAGTGGTTGGAAAACTAAGGATCGTGATCTTACCCTTCAATAGGGAAGAAGTGCTCTTGATGGAGCTCAATTGTTCTCCATAGTTCAAGGACCTACACTTTGGATTTATGAATTGTTTGCAGATTTCAGATCGAGCAAAGTCGACCAACCCATAGAAATTGAGCTTAATGCTTATTCACTACGTCAGAAGAGTTTAATGAGTTATGAACTCATGTAATTGGGAATTTGACAGAAAAGGCCTATTGCCATAACAAGGAGATGTGTCCATGACACAGATTCATGGGTCGTCCATGACATCGTCCAGCACCTTGGGTGTCAAGGAATTTCAACCACAATGTATCATGCTTAACAACTCGATATAAGAGAATATATTATTGAACCTCCAATTAAGACATTCAAATTTTAAGAGATGAGGATTACTAATATTGACAAACTCTTTAATTCCGACGCATTTTAACCATGTGTTTATCTTATGTACGTTACGAGCTTGGATAAGTTACATAACTGGAGATATGGTGCTAAAATGAGTGTTCTGTTCCTCTAGACCAGCATCGTTTAAGCACCGTAATGCGCATGTATTTGCATTCAAGCACATACCTGTAGGCATCACACTGGCTGAAACCTCTTTGATTCTGAAATATCGTTTCTTTACTACATTTCTCCTCAGCTGTTTGCTGCCTATACAAAACACAAACAGCCCTCATACATAATTCAGGATCCTTACCAAAGGCAGCAAGCATGTCTCCCTCAAACTCCCACTCTAATTTATCACTTTTGTTCCTTCGAATTCTCGACATTATTTCACAATAATCTGTATCACTCTCCGATATATGCTCTGAATCAGTTATTGAATCTTCAGCTACAGAAGAATTACTTCCCAAAGCACCCTCAGAATTAGAGATGTCGCCATCGTCAGAACAGTCAGAGCTGCTAACTATAAATCCACCCAAGCTTTCTCCCTCACTGTCTGACACATCTTCTTCGATGTCACTGCCACCACCATCTTTTGCTTCACATTGACTTAGCTTCACTAGGCGCCGCCTACTAGAAGATTTCCTGATTTCCTCCCTAGAATCACCAATTTGAGTTGAGTGGCCTTCGGGATGATCACTGGAGCTTTTCCCATGAAAATGCCTAGTCTTGAGCATGCAAATTGGAACGTTATCATCATCAGTGTCACTATCACTAGGAATTAAGTTTGAAGCTCTTCTTCTTTTTGGAGTTGGAACACATAAAATGTCATTGTCTTTGCCTTGCTCAATGTCAGCCATCTTTAAATTGTTCTCTGAAGGAAATTCATTATTAGACAAGGTGCTCCCTGATCCAGGGTAAGGTGAATCACGAGCCATTCTAGATCCTGGTATGCAAGGTGTACAAAGAGGTAGAGAATTTTTATAATCATTTCCATTTATTGATGTACAAAGAGGACGGATAGTTCTTTCATCATCACTTTCATTTAAGTCAATAACAACAACATTTGCAGGCCTTACACCAGCTGGGGTAGAAGGAGCCATCCTCTTGTTTGACCCTCTTTCTTCTTCAAACATCAATCGCTTCCTCACTTGGTTACTACGGCTGTTACCACTTTCAGATAGTAAAAATTTGTTTGCTCCAACACACTCGGCTTGCACGCATGGATTCTTTGTTAAAGATTTTCCTGCCCATCAAAAGCAATAAGCAAAAATTTCTACCATATGCGTCTCAATCTTCTAAAGCAAAATATTTACCTAAAACATTCACCTCTTAGAATGGTATCTACAACTACTAAAACAAAACTGTTTACACAAAAGGATAGTACCTGAATCTTGAGATTGCAGAGATTGGATTTCTCCACCAGAGAAGAAAGATTTTGCATTTAAATCTTTATAATCTCCTGCTTTTGAAACCAACCTTTTGTTCAATTCCAATACCGCCAACTCCAACTCCTTGCACTTCAATTTCCAAGACTCAACATTACTTTCAGCAACCCGTTTCTCGCATTCCAAGACATTGTTCTCGATCATCAACTGCAAAACCTTGTCTTCCTCCTCGTTCTCCTCATTACAGCCATTATTCTCAAATTGACGCATCCGCTCTTCCAGCTCTTGATTCCTTCTCTTCAACACCTCAAGCTCATCCTCAACAGCAACCTTCTCGACTCGCAATGTTTCATACTTAACTTCAAGCAACTTAAAACCATTCCTCTCCTGGTAAATCTCCTTCTGCAAAGTGGCACAACTATTTTCAATTTCCTTTATCTTTGCTTCCAGATTTAAACACTGACTGCAATAACCCGATTCTCTTTTCAATCGACTCACACTATCTGTAGTATCTCCAGCTCCTACTGTTACTCCCATATCAACCCTCAAAGATTCATTACTAGAATCCATGTTTCAATCTCACAACATTAGCAACCAACTCAATATACAATTGTTTCAACACAAGTACCAAAACTCCATAGTCAGTTCAAACCCTGATAGTAAAGAAAATATCAAACTTTCAAAATCTACAGATAATTCAGCCTGCAAATTATTAACCAATTATATTTCCAAGAAAAGGGGAACTGGGGAGGGAGAATAGCAAAATATTTCCTACTAGAAAAAAAAGAGAAACAAGAATGATTTCTATAATGTATAGCAATATTCTTTTAGGCTTCAAACAGTGACCATAACAACTACAATTCGTAAAAAGTTACAAGAGACAAAAGGGACAAACATAAAAAAGAATGATAGTTACAAAATCTGAAGCGTCGTCGAGCAACTGAAGAGTTGGGAAATATATACCCGCAGTCCCGGGAAACCTCGTCGTATTCTTAACCACCGCTTCCCTTTACCAACAGACTTTCTGATTTTGACGAGGGTTTTATTTGTGTTTTATTTATTCCTTGTCTCATTCAATTTAACATTGTTTTCGTAATAATAATAATAAAAATAATAATAATAATAATAATAATAATAATAATAATAATAAAGCTAAGTATATGATTCGCGTGTTATTATATGACAAGAAGAAATTTCGGCAGTATTTTAAAAGCGAGGGCGTGAGGCGGGTCGTTTTACTTAATACGGGGCGCGACAAGGCGAGAGCCTCGAGACATGGGGCAAAGTCAAGCTTTGGCTCCCTAAAGACTAAAGAAATGCATAAAAAAAGAACTTGTTTCAGTTGCATATCATAAGAAATTCGAACAACTGCCTCAAATACAGTATCCGGAAGTACCGCTTGTGGAACCTCAATCTCCACGGGCTTATTAGCTAAATGGCAATTGGCACATACAATACACCCAGTCGGGCCCTCGAGAATCTGCATACCGCCACGGGAGAGCATTCCTTGGAGAAACTCATACCCTTCTTTCGGATCTTGAATCGAGGGGAGTCAATTTCGAGTCCTTCTCTCAATTAAAAGGGAAGGTACCCGGATCTTTAATTTTTTAAATGTATGAATTAATAATATAACATTATAACAAAAAATAAAATAAAGGATACATTAAAAGTTCATGAAAACTATAAAGAATTTAAGAAACTCTTATAAAATAAAAAACATCTAGCATGTTTTACAAGTATAAATAATGCAATACGGTTAAATTTACTATGTCATATTAAATTTACTACAACGTCTTAACTTGCAAACGATTAAATATCATAATTTCTTAAAAAATGTTATGAAACTGCATATTATACCTCCTTAAAAATAAATACTCAATAAATTTTATCAACACTGTAGTTTAAAATATTACTCCTTCATGAGAAATATAAAATTATTTTAAAGAGTAAAATAATAAATATATGATAATTTAGTAAGACGTAGAACTAAGACATGAAGATCTATCAAGTAAAGATATAAATTTTGGTTATCTATTTTCAGAAGAGATATTCAAATGATATTGCCCTCACGATACTCTCATTTAGTAAATATGCAATACTATGGTTTGTTATTTCAGTTATTCATATTTTTCATATTCCTATAGATAAAGAAATTTAACCATTCATTTGTTGATGAATTTTGAGAATCAACAATGCTAATTAGTGAATTCAACACATGATTTGCATAGGAATTGTGGGGCAAGTCCCGGGCCTTGAGCGTTATGCATGTTTAGGGCGCACAATCGGGCGCTTGGAGGCGTAAGTCTCACAGAACTAAGCCCCACACATGAGTCTCAAGGCGTTTTGACAGTACCCCGCCCCAGGGCGAGCCCCGAGGCGAGTCCCAGAAAAGCCTTTTAAAACACTAGTTGAGATTACTTATGCTAGAATTAGTGATAATTGGGATTAATTATCCACGTATTATTTCTTATTGAGTGTTTGGTATGCTATATAAATTATGAGATTGTCAATTTTACTGTTTTATCCTAAGATAACTTATCTTCAAATTGCTATTCCAACATCTAGCAGGTATATGATACCTCGATACTATTTTTAATCCCAGAATAATTTATCCCAAGATTAATAACCAAAAGGGATAAGGCAATAATAAATTTTTATCACAAAATTATTTTTGCTTAGCTATCATACAAAACAACATACTGCTAATAAGACAAAATACAAGACCTAATTATTTTCTTTATTTAAGCTTATTCTTTGAGTTAGATTCATGTCAAAAGTATCACTCTTGTTGGTCCATCCCGTGGCACATGTGAAAGAAGAGAAGTTTTATTTTGCTTTGAAAACTTCAAGTTAACCAAATCAATAGTAGAAAAGATTTGGGCAGACTTTTGTAGTAGATGTTGTTGTCATTACATACATCGTCATGGGCATTCTGCAACTATAAATAGGTGCTCTACTTTCATATGTAAATACACACCAACAAAGAGAGAAATAAAGAGTGAGGTATCATAGACAGGGTATAAGAAAATAGTCTGTGAGAAAAATAGAGAGTGAGCGATATTGTAGTGAGGTGGAAATATCAAAAGAGAGTTATTTCTTTTGAGTGTTGCAGTGGTCTTTGGAGTATTTCACTCGGACCTACAAAGTAAAAGTATTGGCCAGAAGAATGACGACAACACAATTGCCATGGTGCAAAACAATGATAATGTTGTCCTATTTATAAATGAGGAAGAGGAATGCATGCACTTGTTAGGTCCAGAGTCGGAATGGCTGGCTGATACAGCAGCATCTTACCATGTCACACCGGTAAGAGAAATTTTTGCAGATATGTAGCAGGTGATTTTGGAACTGTGAGAATGGGTAACACGAGTTACTCAAATATTGCGGGGATCGGTGACATTTGTATCAAGAAAAATGTTGGATGCATATTGGTTTTAAAGGACGTGTGGCATGTACCTGATTTACGGATGAACTTGATCTCGGGAATTGCTTTAGACCGAGATGGATACGAGAATTATTTTGCAAATCAAAAGTGGAGACTCACCAAGAGATCATTGTTGATTGCAAAGGGAGTTGCTCGTGGCATGTTATACAGGACAAATGCAGAAATATCCCGAGGTGAATTGAACGCGGCACAAGATGAGATTTCTGCATATTTGTGGCACAAAAGAATGGGTCATATGAGCGAGAAGGGATTGTAGATTCTTGCCATGAAATCACTCATCTCTTTTTCCAAAGGTACAACGATAAAACCTTATGACTATTATTTATTTGGTAAGCAGCATAGAGTCTCATTTCAAACTTCGTCTTAAAAAAATTGAATATACTTGATTTGGTATATTCTAATGTTTGTGTTCCAGTGGAAATTGAAACGATGGGCGGTAACAAATATTTTGTTACTTTTATTAATGATGCTTCACGTAAATTATGGGTTTATATCTTGAAAACTAAAGATCAGGTGTTTCAAGTTTTTCAGAAGTTACATGCTCTGGTGGAAAGGGAGACGGGTCGAAGGCTAAAGCATTTCCGAAGTGACAATGGAGGTGAGTACACTTTAAGAGAATTTGAAGAGTACTGTTCAAGCCATGGGATCAGACATGAAAAGACAGTTCCTGAAACCCCACGGCACAATGGTGTAGCCAAGAGGATGAACCGCACCATTGGTGAGAAGGTGAGAAGCATGCTCAGAATGGCTAAACTGCCTGAGTCATTCTGGGGTGAAGCAGTTCAGACAACCTGCTACCTAAGCAATAGGAGTCCATCAGTTCCATTGGAATTTGACATCCCAGAGAGAGTTTGGACCAACAAGGAAGCGTCCTACTCATATCTAAAGGTGTTCGGTTGCAGATCTTTTGCACATGTACCAAAGGAGCAAATAACAAAGTTGGATGATAAATCTGTTTCCTGCATATTCATCGGATATGAAGATGGAGAGTTCGAGTAGAGATTGTGGGATCCTGTAAAGAAGAAGGTCATCAAAAGCAGAGTTGTAGTCTTTCGAGTAAGTGAAGTTGGAACTGTAGATGACCAGTCAGAGAAGACAAAGAATGGTATAATCCCTAACCTAGTTACCATCTTTCTACTTCCAACAATCCCATAAGTGTAGAAAGTAGGACCGATGAGGTTGCCGAGCAGAAGGAGCAACCTGATGAGGTTATTGAGCAGGGGAACAACTTAATGATGATGTCGAGTAAATGGAGTACCCTACTCAGGAAGAAGAACAACCTCAACCTCTGAGGAGATCAGAAAGGCCAAGGGTAAAGTCATGCAGGCACCCTTCCATAGAATATGTCCTCATCAGTGATGAAGAGGAGCCAGAAAGTCTTAAAGAGGTGTTGTCCCATCCAGAAAAGAACCAGTGGATGAAAGCCATGCAATAAGAAATAGAATCTCTACAGAAAAATGGCACGTACAAGCTGGTTGAACTTCCAAAGGGTAATACCACTCAAATATAAGTGGGTATTTAAACTCAAGAAAGATGAAAATGGCAAGTTGGTTAGATACAATGCTCGATTGGTGGTAAAAGGCTTCGAACAGAAGAAAGGGATTGAGTTTGACGAAATTTTATCACATGTTGTCAAAATGACTTCTATTCGAATAATTTTGAGCTTAGCAGCTAGCCTAGTTCTTGAAGTGGAGCAGTTGGACGTGAAAACTGCATTTCTTTATGAAGATTTGGAAGAGGAGATTTATATGGAGCAGCCAGAAGGATTTAAAGTAGCTGAAAGGAAACACATGGTGTGCAAACTGAATAAGAGTCTTTATGGATTGAAGCAGACACCAAGGCAGTGGTCTAAGAAGTTTGACTCATTCATGAAAAGTCAAACTTACATAAAGACATATTTTGATCCATGTGTATACTTCAAAAAAATTTTTGACAACAATTATATTATTTTGTTGTTGTATGTGGATGACATGTTAATTGTAGGAAAAGACAAGGAGTTGATCACAAAGTTGAAGGGAGATTTGTCCAAGTCATTTGATATGAAGGACTTGGGCCCAGCACAACAAATTCTGGATATGAAGATAGTTCGAGAGTGAATGATAATACTGAAAAGTGCATGTTTTAAGTGTGTTTGTGTGTTAACTCTTGTGTGAGTTGCGGGAGCTCACACCTCTTTGAAGTGAAAATATGCTCATTACGTGTTTCTTATGTGTAGGAACAAACTTATGCGGAAAAGGATCAAATAGGAGAAAAAATGGTAAAAAAGAGCTGAAGAGAAAAGTCCCGAGCAGCGAAGCGATGTTCACTTCGCCAGACCGGGGCCGGAGCAGAAGAAACTAGAGAAGTCCCAAACAGCGAAGCGAGGATCACTTCGCCAGACCGGGACCAGAGCAAAAAAAACAGATTCTCTAACCCGAAATAGAAGAAAGAAATTCGGCCCATACAAACCATAGCCGCTATAAATACATCCTAAAGTTTTTAAGGGGGAGCCACTACTCTGGAGGGAGAGAAGACTTTAGGGAGGCAAGAACACACTTGGAGCAAGGAGAATGATTCAACTTCATGTTTTTCCCTCTCTCTTCCTCTATTTGCATTATTGGTTATGAATTCTAGTATTGTAGTTTTGCATACTATTATGAACTAATTTGTTATCTAGGGTTTTGATGGAACCTTTTGTAGGATAAATTCTTGTTATGTTTTTATATAATTGAGCCATTTAATTTCTCTACTTGTTCAACTATGTGTTTGTTGCTATTGATTGAATGTTCATCAATTGATTGTACCTATTTAGTGTGTACCGCTCGAAAGAGAGTACACATTTAGGTAGTTGTTGAATAACATCACTCCTAACGTATGTGAGAGACCAATACGGAGGGTTTAAAGGCGGTATTAGAGATAATAAAACCTTGGTGCGATCGTAGTGAGCAGTGAGTTAGTGCCAGCTAGTGTAGTTCGAGAGAATATATCTAGTAAATTGTGGTAGTTGCTCGACAGAGAGTTACAACACCCAAAGTACTCACGATCGGCAGAGAATACTTAGGCGAAATTATAGAAGACTTAGCGGAAATGATTCCGATAATTGGGAAAATCATAACTCTAGACCTCCTTAATCTTGTCTCTAACCCTTAGTATCTTTAGTTGTTAATTACTACTTCAATTTGTCAGTTAACTAGTTAGACATAAGAATCTTTATATGTATAACTTAGGAAGTGTTCGAGCTTATGTTCTTAGTGATAGTGAACAATTATAGCTAAGTGTGATGACCCACCACGTCATCATGCCACATAGGCACCATTTGGCATATATTAATGCCATGTGGAAGCTTACATAGGAGGAAGGCTAGCATTTGTGAGAAGATTCTAGAGAAGTATGGACATTTCCTTAGGAAGACCCTAGATCCCTATAGATTTGATAGGAAGTCCTTGGAATCTTCTAGGTTTGGAGAGAGTTCTAGAGAAAGCCCTTATCTTGTAAATATCAAGGACTTGTGCAACAATTAATATTTATACACTAGCCCCTAGGAGACTAGTATATAAAGGGGGCCACTCATTTGTAATTCACCAAGCAAACAATTCAAGTTCTCTCTAATACAAAGCTTCCTTTAGGAATTCTCTTGTGTTTTTCTAAAATTCCCTTAGCGATCTTGAGTGTAGTAATGCTGACATGGCATAGCAAGAACGTGAGCAAGTTGTGCAAGATCGTGAGCGAGTTGTCAAGTGCCACACGTGTACTTAGTTAAATTACTAAGGACGTGACAACGTGGTATCAGAGCAAAGGTTGCAACTAAGGGAATGGCGAACGACGGAGAAATTAACGTTGCCAAAACCCAAACCAACGTCATCCGGGATGCTGCTGGCAAGAGCGGCTGTAACAAAAAGAGGAATGCCACCAACAAGAGCCAAGAGGTGCCAACCGAGGTTGTGTCAAACGAAGGGCTTACATCCCAAGAACCATCTGCCACTGAGGCGAGCGAGGATGAAGTGGAGGTCCTGCCTGAGGACGTCTCGCTCGGCAAAGAGTGGGTGATGAAGATGAACGCGGGATGGACGCCGTGGAGATCTTTGGCCAACGCTTGGGGAGGATGGAAGGCACCCTTAGCATTCTTGGGGGGCACACTCTTGAAGAGATTGAGAGTATCCGAAATGACTTGGAGGGACGTACACAGATCGAGATGGAACTAAGGCAAACCATCACTGCCTTAGAGTGCAGACTCATGGAGGCTTTGAGTACTATCGATGCTATGAAGGCAAAGATAGAGTCACTCGAGGAGCATGTCAATGTTGGCGTGACCGAGGCAGCTAGCAATGTTGTAGTGGCGAGGGAGGCCAAGATCGAGGCTCCCAAACCCCCGGTGTTCAAAGGTGTTCGTGATGCACAAGAAGTGGAAAACTTCATTTGGCACTTGGAGAACTACTTCAGGCACGGAAAAGTAAGGGACGACGAGGCCAAGATCAACACTATCGTGTTGTGCCTCTCAGAGACTGCCATGCTATGGTGGAGAAGGAAGATGGCCGATGTGGATAAAGGTCTATGTACTATTAGCAAGTGGGATCAGTTCAAAGCCGAGTTCAAGTGACAGTTCTTTCCAAACAATGTCTTATACGAGGCAAGGCGCAAGCTCAGGGAGTTGAAGCAAACAAGGAGCATACGTGACTATGTCAAGCAGTTCACTACCCTTATGCTTCAAATTCCCAACCTGACCAATGATGACTTGTTGTTCCACTTCATGGACGGGTTGCAAAATTCGGCTAAACAGGAGTTACAACATCGGCAAGTCGCAGATATAGACCAAGACATAGTGGAGGCTGAATCATTGATGGATTTCAGGCATGACAAGCACAACAAAGGCAAAGGCAAGGAGTTAAAGGTTAGCTATGTCAAAGGTGGGGGAGACCGTGACAAAGGCAAGGAGATACAACAACAATACTCGAAGACTCAAGATTCAAAAAGTCGAGTGGCCGTTAGGGCTACGCCGAGAGGAAGGCGTAGGCCGAGAAGAAGGGATGCTATATATGCGGAGGGCCACACGGCTTCAGTAATTGTCCTGACCTCAAGAGCCTCGGTGCCATGGTCCGTGAACGGAAGGAGCAACCACAAGGAGAGAGTCTGGGAACATCACAGTTGGGTATGATCGGATTATGTGGTGCTGTCACGAAGCAAGCTATCCAACCTGCCGAGGATGGAAATCAGTACGTGGATCTCACCATCAACAACAAGCCCGCTCGTGCAATGGTGGATACTAGAGCAACTCATAATTTCGTGATTGAGGCTGCCGCAAAGAGACTAGAATTGAGGCTTGCTCCAACCAACTCTCGTGTCAAGACCGTGAATCCGAGGTGCAGAATGCTCGTGGGGTAGCTAATGGAGTTGGTGTCAAATTGGGAACTTGGAAAGGTATGACAAACTTTACCATAACCTCTATGGATATCTTTGACATCATACTGGGGCAAGAGTTCTTTAGACATTGTCATACTTTGATCGACCCCTACCTCCAACGTCTCTTGGTTATGGAGCGAGAAGGAGCTTGCATGGTACCTACAGTGACTATGCCACACGGACAGATCCAAGCACAACTCTCAGCTATGCAGGTTGTCAAGGGGATCAAGAAGGGAGAGCCGACGTTCGTGGCAACCATTGCAAGTCTAGAGGAAGACAAGAATTTTCAAGAGATAGTGCCGCCTTGCATAGAGAAGTTGCTTGAGGAAAAAAAGATGTCATGCCCGAGGAGTTGCCTAAGAACTTGCCGCCTAGGCGAGAGGTAGATCACAGGATTGAGTTGGAGCCAGGGGCTAAGCCACCCGCATTTGCCCCATATCATATGGCACCACCCAAACTAGAGGAGCTCAGGAAACAATAGAAAGAGCTGCTAGATGCTGCTCACATTCGCCCATCAAAGGCACCTTTTGGCGCACCAGTATCGTTCCAGAAGAAGAAGGATGGATCGTTGCGTTTGTGCATAGACTATCGAGCACTTAATAAGGTCACAGTGAAGAATAAGTACCCGATCCTGCTCATTGCTGACTTGTTCGATAGACTTGGGCAAGCCAAGTACTTTACCAAGGTGGATCTTCGAAAGGGCTACTACCAGGTTCGCATTGCAGAAGGGGATGAGCCAAAGACAACATGTGTGACGAGATATGGAGCCTTTGAGTGGTGGTGGTGAGAAAATTCTTTCAATTTGAGAGTCCTTAAAAGATACTTGAACTTATATTGAGTGTGTGGACTACTTTCTCTGTGGTTTGTTGGTATGGGAACATGATTTGCAAAGGATTGGTAGAGACCTTGATTTTTGAGTTGGCACAAGGAGCGATTCATGGTGTGGAATGCATTTGAGTCAAGTTTTGAGGCGAGGATGTTAGACAGAGTCACATGAATATTTTAAATAATCTTGGCATGAATTTAAAACTTGAGGAAATGTATGAAGAGTGCATATGCTGAGTTCTAAGCATTGATATAAACTATTGTCATTAGTGTGATGCTTGAGTATGTTTTAAAAGATATTTCTTTCCTATGCGCTTAATTTTAAGTTGCTCGAGGACGAGCAAGAGTTTAAGTATAGGGTGGTGATAAATAATAAAAAGTGCATGTTTTGAGTGTGTTTGTGTGTTAATTCTTGTGTGAGTTGCGGGAGTTCACACCGCTTTTAAAGTGAAAATATGCTCATTACGTATTTTTTATGTGTAGGAACAAACTTATGCAGAAAATGATCAAATAGAAGAAAAATTGGTAAAAAAAGAGCTGAAGAGAAAAGTCCCGGGCAGCAAAGCGATGTGCACTTCGCCAGACCGGGACCATAGCATAAGAAACCAGAAAAGTGCCAGACAGCGAAGCGAGGTTCACTTCGCCAGACCGGGACCGGAGAAAAAAAAACCCAGATTCTTCAACCCTAAATAGAAGAAGGAAATTCGGCCTATACAAACCCTAGCCGCTATAAATACATCCTAAAACATGTTTTTAAGGGGGAGCCCACTACTCTGGAGGGAGAGAAGACTTTAGGGAGGAAAGAACACACTTGGAGCAAGAAGAATGATTCAGCTTCATGTTTTTCCCTCTTTCTTCCTCTATTTCCATTATTGGTTATAAATTATTGTATTGTAGATTGGCAAACTATTATGAATAACTAATTTGTTATCTAGGGTTTTGATGAAACCTTTTGTAGGATTCTTGTTATGTTTTTATATAATTGATCCATTTAATTTCTCTTCTTGTTCAACTATGTGTTTGTTGCTGTTGTTTGAATGACCATCAATTGGCTGTGCCTATTTAGTGTGTACTGCTCGAGAGAGAGTATACATTTAGGTAGTTGTTGAACAACATCACTCCTAACGTAAGAGATCAATACGGAGGGTATAAAGGCGGGATTAGAGATAATAAAACCTTGATGCGATCGTAGTGAGCGGTGAATTAGTGCCAGCTAGTGTAGTTCGAGAGAATACATCTAGTAAATTATTGTAGTTGCTCGAGAGAGAGGTACACTACCCAAAGTAATCATGATCGGTAGAGAATACTTAGGCGAAATTATAGAAGACTTTGCGGGAAAGATTCTGATAATTGGGGAAATCATAACTCTAGAACTCCTTAATCTTGTCTCCAACCCTTAGTATCTTTAGTTGTTAATTACTACTTTAATTTGTTAGTTAATTAGTCAGACATAAGAATTTTATTTTTATAACTTAGGAAGTGTTCGAGCTTGTATTCTTAGTGATAGTAAATAATTATAGCTAAACCTTAGTTCTTTGTGGGATTCGACTACTGACTTGTAAACCGGATTATATTTGCAACGATCACTAAACCTCTTAGGAGGCATAGTTGGGCGTAATCAGCAAACAAGTAGAAAGTTGTGGCTGTCTCAGGAAAAATACATTGAACGTGTACTGGAAAGCTTCAACATGAAGAATGCTAAGCCAGTCAACACACCTCTTGCTAGTCATCTAAAGTTAAGCAAGAAGATGTGTCCTACAACAATGAAGGAAAAGAAAAGCATGACCAAAGTTCCTTATTCCTTTGCCGTGGGAAGTTTGATGTATTCAATGGTATGCACTAGACCTGATATTGCTCATGCAGTTGGTGTTGCCAGCAGGTTTCTTGAAAATTCTGGAAAACAATATTGGGAAGCAATCAAGTGGATACTCAGGTACCTGAGAGGTACCATGGGAGATTGTTTGTGCTTTTGAGGATTTGATCCAATCTTGAAGGGCTATACAGATGCTAATATGGCAGGTGAAACTGATAACAGAAAATTCACTACTGGATATTTGTTTATATTTTCAGGGGGAGCTATATCATGGCAGTCGAGGTTGCAGAAGTGTGTCGCACTCTCTACTACTGAAGCGGAGTATATTGCCGCTACTGAAGCTGTCAAGGAGATGATATGGTTGAAACGGTTCCTTCAAGAGTTTGGATTGCATCAGAAGGAGTATGTCGTCTATTGTGACAGTCAAAGTGCAATAGACCTTAGCAAGAACTCCATGTACCATGCAAGGACCAAACACATCAATGTGAGATATCACTGGATTCGAGAAATGGTAGAGAATGAATCTCTAAAAGTCTTGAAGACTTCTACAAGTGAGAATCACGCAGATATGGTGACCAAGGCGGTACCAAGAGACAAGTTCGATTGTGCAAAGAACTTGTCAGCATGAACTCTATATGAAAAATGGAGTTGCCTACTTCAGGTGCATGAGATTGGAGGGGAAGATTTGTTGGGTCCATCCCATGGCACATGTGAAAGAAGAGAAGTTTTCTTTTGCGTTGAAAACTTCAAGCCAACCAAATCAATACTAGAAAAGATTTGGGCGGACTTTTGCAGTAGCCTGTGAGAAAAATAGAGAGTGAACAATATTCTAGTGAAGTGGGAATATCAAAAGAGGATTATTTCTTTTGAGTGTTGTAGTGGTCTTTGGAGTATTTCACTGGGACCTACAAAGTATAAAATTCCTTGCTATAGTGTTGTAGTGGTCTTTGGAGTATTTTTCCCTTATTCAAAAGGATTTTCCATGTAAAAATCTTGGTGTCGTTGTCACTCTTTTATTCTAGTTAATTACTGTATCTCAGTGCTACGTTATTATTCTGCTTTTATTATTGTGAATATTATTTCTGTGGGAGTTTATTCCCAACAACTCTTTCTCTGAGCAAATATAGTTCCTTCGTGTACAAAAATAATATATCAAACCCTTCTAGAAGAAATAGTTTCTCCCCCACCCCACCCACCCACCCACCCAAATATAATAGGATTGTCTTAAGTTTAAATGGTCACATACTTGTCATCGTGTTATTAAAATTGCCATATACATTATTTAAACAAACCTTCAAATACAAAGAATTTCTGTCATTTTCTCGTTTGACCATTGGAATATGGCAAAAGCTCATAGGAATGTAGGTTATTGTTGGGTTTTTTTTATGTATTTAATTAATATATTAAATACTTAAAAGAGGGTGAATGAGAAATGGAGGAAAATAAAATTTTTGAGTGAAATTTTAAGTTTTTCCCCCCTTGGCAAATGGACATTGTCTCATATTGGAAGAGGAAGAGATTTTTTATGGGTATATAAGCAATTGCTCTTCTTCTAGCTCTTAAAAAGTTGAGAAGAAGGCAAGCCTCGCGCCATCGTCGTCGTCGCTCGCTCGGCTCGGCTTCGGCTTCAGCTAAGGCTACGGCTTCGGATTCGGATTTGGTCAAATGATCGATTGATTGATTAACTTTTTGGACCAAATTTATTTGTTAATAGTAAAATATTAACAGAAATATTATTAAATATTTATTTTAATAACAGAATATTAATATTAAATCCAATCCGTTTTTTTGTTATGGTAACAGAAAAGTAACTACCCTCTTCAATTTTTCCTCTTTATTTTCCCTCTTTATTATTGAGTAAATGGCCATTTATGTAATGGCATTTATGTTGTGGCCGTTTTGCATAAACAGCCATTCTGAAGAGTTGCACCTCTTCAGATTTCAACCCAACTTTGGCTATAAATACAACACTATTCTGCTCAGAATTTCACTACGATTTTCTGAGTTTCTCCTCCTTCTTCTGCATACTTTTAGCATCAGACAAAGCAACAGTAAGTGTGATTTGCTACCGAACTTTGTATTCGCTGAAACACTGGGGTTTGAAGTACCACTACACCAGTGTGTAATTCGTTCTATCCTGGGAGGAAATAATCCATAACCTTGGGTACTAGGAGGGGATTAAATTCCTTAAGGAAACACTGTGAATTCAGTGGGCTCGAATTGGTTTTCTGTTATTTCGTTGTTCAATTCTGTTTATGTTCATTTATATTTCCAGACTTATTTTATAAATACAGTTACAGTATACTCTTTTTATTTTCCTGTCATCTTCCCCGGTTATTTCCCTTAATTTCTTTTATCAAGAACCAACAATTGGTATCAAGAGCCATTTTCTTAAGGGACCTAAGTAAATCTTTTCTTGAGTGAGATGGAGACTGAAACGAGTTTTTCTCAATTGGCTCCTCCAGTCTTTGATGGTGAAAATTACCAATTGTGGGCAGTGAGAATGGAGACTTTCTTGGAGGCTTTAGATCTTTGGGAGGCCGTGGAAGAGGATTATGATGTTCTTCCGCTGCCTAACAATCCCACGGTGACCCAGATCAAGAGTCACAAGGAAAAGAAAATCAGGAAATCAAAGGCAAAAGCAACTTTGTTTGCTGGTGTGTCTGCAACAATTTTCACGAGAGTTATGGCTCTCAAATCAGCAAAAGAAATCTGGGATTATCTGAAGGGAGAATATACAGGAGATGAAAGAATTCGAGGCATGAAGGTGCTGAATTTAATAAGGGAATTCTAGTTGTAGAAAATGAAAGAATTTGAGACCGTCAAAGAATACTCAGATCAGTTGCTTGGCATTATTAACAAGGTAAGGTTGCTTGGCACCAAATTTAAAGATTCAAGAATTGTTGAAAAAATTCTTGTTACGGTGCCTGAAAAATATGAAGTATCCATAACTACCTTAGAAAATACAAAGGATCTATCCAAGATTACCTTGGCAGAATTGTTAAATACATTGCAGGCACAAGAGCAAAAGAGGCTTATGAGGCAAGATGGTATGGTTGAAGGAGCCTTGGCAGCCAACCACAGAACTCAAAGCAAGGGTAATAATGCAAAAAAAAATTACCCACCTTGTCAGCACTGTGGCAAAAAAGGTGGCTCGAATTGGTTTTCTGTTATTTCGTTGTTCAATTCTGTTTGTGTTCATTTTTATTTATGTTCATTTATATTTCCAAAATTATTTTACAAATACAGTATACTAACAAGCTTAAGGAATTTATCTAATATATTCTGTATTTGTACTCACAGTTTCTGGAGAGTAAAACCTGTGTGGTTTTGTATTCTATTAAAATCTACGTGATTTTAACGTTTGTGTCATTCTTTTACAGAAATGACTAATGAGAATGAGAACCAAGCTGTTCCAATGGTGACTGCCAATGCCTCAACAAGCCGAACGACACCGGCAGCATTGGCACCGACGGAGAAACCCGGAAAATTTTCCGGGATTGATTTCAAGCGCTGGCAGCAAAAAATGTTCTTCTATTTGACTACTCTAAGTCTCCAGAAGTTCATCAAGGAAGATGTTCCTGTGCTGTCCGATGAAACTCTAGAAACTGAACGCTTTCTCGTGATTGAGGCATGGAAGCATTCAGATTTTTTGTGCAAGAATTATATTCTAAGCGAGCTGGAGGATGCTTTGTATAATGTCTACAGTGGCGTGGAAACGTCAAAGGAACTGTGGACTGCGCTTGAAAAGAAATACAAAACCGAAGATGACGTGTTGAAAAAGTTTGTTGCTACAAAGTTTTTAGACTACAAAATGGTAGATAGCAAGTCTGTTATTACCCAAGTCCAGGAATTGCAAGTGATTATTCACGATCTCCTTGCTGAACATAAATCAAATTAATATTGATGTTGAAAGTAGTAATCTTAGTATTTTTACTAACAGAAATTTCATTGAAGGTCTTGTCATCAATGAAGCATTTCAAGTAGCAGCGATGATTGAGAAGTTGCCTCCTTTGTAGAAGGACTTCAAAAACTACTTGAAACACAAACGCAAGGAGATGTCCCTTGAAGATCTTATTGTTCGGTTGAGAATCGAAGAGGACATCAAAGCTGCTGAAAAGAGAGGCCGTGGAAACTCAACAATAATGGGAGCAAATATTGTTGAAGAGAACAAAAAGAGGAAGAAGGCTTCTGGACCGAAATACAACCCAAGCAAGAAGCGGTTCAGTGAAAACTGCTACAACTGTGGAAAAATCGGACACAAATCTACGGAGTGTCGTGCTCCGAAGAAGGACAAGAAGAAGGGTCAAGCAAACATGGTTGAAAAGCATGATGATGTTGATGACTTATGTGCCATGCTTTCCGAATGCAACTTGGTAGGCAATCCTAAAGAGTGGTGGATAGATTCTGGAGTCACTCGCCATGTTTGTGCTGTTAGAGAAGCTTTTGCTACTTATGCTCCTGTTGGACCCGATGAGACGATTTCTATGGGAAATGCTTCAAAGGCCAAGATTGAAGGATGTGGGAAGATATTTCTCAAAATGACTTCCGGCAAAGTGGTGACTTTGAACAACGTCCTTCACATTCCCGAGATTAGGAAGAATTTAGTCTCTACTGGACTTCTTGCTAAGAATGGTTTTAAATGTGTTTTTATTTCCGATAAGGTTGAAATAAGTAAGAATGAAATGTTTGTAGGAAAAGGTTACCTCACTGAGGGCCTTTTCAAGCTGAATGTAATGGTTGTTGAAAATAATAATAAAAATTTCAGCTTCGTCTTACTTACTTGAGTCAAATGAATTATGACATATACGTTTGGGTCATGTCAATTATAAAACCTTACGGAAAATGATTAATTTGGAAGTATTGCCCAAGTTTGAATGTGACAAATTAAAATGTCAAGTATGTGTGGAATCTAAGTATGTCAAACATCCTTATAAGTCAGTTGAAAGGAATTCAAATCCTTTAGACTTAATTCACACAGATATTTGTGACATGAAGTCAATACCATCTCGCGGTGGAAAGAAGCATTTCATAACTTTTATTGACGATAGTACTCGATATTGCTATGTTTACTTACTTAATAGTAAAGATGAAGCAATAGACGCATTCAAGCAATACAAAAGTGAAGTTGAAACGCAACTTAACAAGAAAATCAAAATGATAAGAAGTGATAGGGGTGGTGAATATGAATCTCTTTTTGAAAAAATATGTTTAGAATATGGAATTATTCATCAAACAACGGCCCTTTACACGCCCCAATCCAATGGGATTGCAGAAAGAAAGAATCGTTCATTAAAGGAGATGATGAACGCATTATTGATATGTTCTGGTTTGCCACAGAACTTGTGGGGGGAAGCCATTCTTACGGCTAGCCGAATACTAAATCGAGTACCCCATAGCAAAACACAATCCATTCCATATGAAAAATGGAAAGGAAGGAAGCCCAACTTGAATTATTTTAAAGTGTGGGGGTGTTTGGCAAAAGTGCAAGTTCCTAAACCCAAAAGGGTAAAAATAGGACCGAAAACCGTTGATTGTGTTTTCATAGGATATGCAACTAATAGTAAAGCATATCGATTTCTGGTTCATAAATCAGAAAATCCCGACATTCATAATAATACGGTTATAGAATCAGATAATGCTGAGTTCTTTGAAAATATATATCCGTATAAAAAGGAATGTGAGTCGATTGGTGAAGGATCTAAACGACCTCGGGAAGAAACAAAAGAAAGTACACTTAACCAGGAGGATCCAAGACGTAGTAAATGTCAAAGAACGTCTACTTCATTTGGACCAGATTTTGTGACTTTCTTATTGGAAAATGAGCCTCAAACATTTAAAGAAGCTATGTCTTCTTCGGAATCATTGTTATGGAAAGAGGCGGTCAATAGTGAAATAGAATCCATATTGAATAACCATACATGGAAATTGGTTGATCTTTCTCCTGGAAATAAACCGTTGGGTTCTAAATGGATCTTTAAGAGGAAAATGAAAGATGATGGAACTATTGACAAATATAAGGCAAGACTTGTGGTCAAAGGGTATAGACGACGAGAAGGTCTTGACTATTTTGAAACATACTCTCCAGTTACAAGAATTACGTCCATACGAATGTTAGTAGCGTTAGCTGCAGTTTATGGTCTTGAAATTCATCAAATGGATGTTAAGACAGCCTTCTTAAATGGAAAGTTGGAGGAAGAAATCTACATGGAACAACCTGAAGGGTTTGTGGTTCCAGGTAAAGAAAAGAAGGTCTGTAGATTTGTTAAGTCCCTTTACGGACTAAAACAAGCACCCAAACAATGGCATGCTAAATTTGACCAAACAATGTTGTCAAATGGATTTAAGATAAATGAATGCGATAAATGTGTGTACATTAAAAATGTTCCAAATTACATAGTCATTGTTTGCTTATATGTGGATGATATGCTCATAATGAGTAATGACATTGCCAACATAAATGCTACTAAGCGTATGCTAACTAGCAAGTTTGATATGAAAGACTTGGGAATTGCTGATTTAATTCTGGGAATTAAGATCCATAAGACTTCTCAAGGTCTAGCATTGTCACAATCTCATTATATTAAGATAGTACTTGAAAAATTCAAGCACTTGGGCTTCAAAGGTGCAAAGACTCCAATTGATGTGAATCTTGCATTAGCAAAGAACAAAGGCCAAAACATATCACAATTGGATTATGCTCGTGTGTTGGGTTGCTTAATGTACATCATGAATTGTACACGACCAGATATAGCTTGTGCTATAAGTAAATTGAGTCGATATACGAGCAATCCAGGTCAATCTCATTGGATGGCCATGAAACGAGTTTTGGGGTATTTAGTACATACCCAGGACTTTGCTTTGCACTACAGTAAATATCCTGCGGTCAATGAGGGATACTGTGATGCAAATTGGATCACCAGATCAACTGATTCCAAGTCCACAAGTGGATATGTTTTCACTATTGGTGGAGGAGCGGTATCTTGGAAGTCGTCCAAACAAACTTGTATTGCCCGCTCTACAATGGAGGCTGAGTTCATAGCCTTGGATAAAGCCGGTGAAGAAGCTGAATGGCTCCAGAATTTCTTTGGAGATATTCCATTTTGGCCCAAACCGTTGGCACCAATATGCATACATTGTGATAGTCAAGCGGCAATTGGAAGGGCTGGGAGCGTTATGTATAACGGTAAATCTCGTCATATACGACGAAGACATAAAACCGTTAGACAATTACTCTCTAGAGGAATTATCACGATTGACTATGTAAAGTCAAGTGATAATGTATCGGATCCACTTACAAAAGACCTAACTAGAGAGGTAGTTGAGAAGTCATCAAGGGGAATGGGACTGTGGCCGAGAACAAGTCATAGTGGCGGTAACTCTACCTAGAAGACTGGAGATCCCAAGATCTAGGTTCAAGGAGATCAAACAAAGTCATTAATGACGGTTCAACATTGTCAACTAAACTTTTGGTCCATTCTTGTGATGAGACAATGTTCAGTACCAAGGATAAAGCATTAAGGCTTTTTAATGATTTCTAAATTTGATACGGGGTATACCAAATAGTGTATCTACGGGATGACACGCTTAGGAATCACCTATGTAAGTGTGAAGTGTTAGCCGCTTCAAGGAGAACTTTGTAAGGCCAGTTCTCTACGCATTTATGAAACCAGGCGGTGTTCATGGATGAAACGAACACAACAATGAGAACCAAAGACGGTTAATGGTTGGTTATGTGACTTGTGGTTGTCTAGGTATACACAAGTTCGACGGTTCAAAGATATCAAATCTACCGATTGATCGAGTATATCCGACATAAGTTCACTACGGAAAGTTCAAAGGGAAACCTACTTATCCAGATGCAATTAATCTTGATTGCGAATCACACAGTTTTTCATGCATACATCCGTGATATAGCCATTCCCCATTCATGTGGGGGATTGTTGGGATTTTTATGTATTTAATTAATATATTAAATACTTAAAAGAGGGTGAATGGGAAATGGAGGAAAATAAAATTTTTGAGTGAAATTTTAAGTTTTCCCCCTTGGCAAATGGATATTGTCCCATATTGGAAGAGGAAGAGGTTTTTTATGGGTATATAAGCAATTGCTCTTCTTCTAGCTCTTAAAGAGTTGGGAAGAAGGCAAGCCTCGCGTCGTCGTCGTCGTCGCTCGCTCGGCTCGGCTTCGGCTACGGCTTCGAATTCGGATTCGGATTTGGTCAAATGATCAATTGATTGCTTAACTTTTTGGACCAAATTTATTTGTTAATAGTAAAATATTAACAGAAATGTTATTAAATATTTGTTTTAATAACAGAAAATTAATATTAAATATTAATATTAAATTCAATCCGTTTTTCTGTTTTGGTAACAGAAAAGTAACTACCCTCTTCAATTTTCCCTCTTTATTGTTGAGTAAATGGCTATTTATGTAATGACATTTATGCTGTGGCCGTTTTGCATAAACAGCCATTCTGAAGAGTTGCACCTCTTCAGATTTCAGCCCAACTTTGGCTATAAATACAACACTATTCTGCTCAGAATTTCACTACGATTTTCTGAGTTTCTCCTCCTTCTTTTGCATACTTTTAGCATCAAACAAAGCAACAGTAAGTGTGATTTGCTACCGAACTTTGTGTTCGCTGAAACACTGGGGTTTGAAGTACCACTACACCAGTGTGTAATTCGTTCTATCCTGGGAGGAAATAATGCATAACCTTGGGTACTAGGAGGGGATTAAATTCCTTAAGGAAACACTGTGAATTCAGTGGGCTCGAATTGGTTTTTTGTTATTTCGTTGTTCAATTCTGTTTATGTTCATTTATATTTCCAGAATTATTTTACAAATACAGTATACTAACAGTTATATACTAGGGTGAAAACTTATGCACTAAAGTATTTACACAAATCTAAGGAATACATAGCATATATTTTTGTTATATGTACTTATATATTTAGGAGTTATTCTTTTTTGGGTCAAGTTTAAGGTCTATTTTTTTTTTTAATTATGATAAACTACTTAACTGAATTTATTATCATAATAAATTAATACTATAACTTATTTGTGCAAGTGTTTAGCACAGAGTCGGGGAGAGCAATTGCTTTAACACACACCACCACTGGGCGAGTCCATATGCACCGTTCCAGTTTCACGGATTGGTGAACCAAAAATACTGCCAATTCTCGAGGCAATGAGAAACGTCTTACGCGAAAAACTCACAGCAGAGACGGTTTTACTTTTTTTTTTGGAGAGGGAGGTGAAACTATGAAAATTTTTCATTCATTCAATTCGCATTGCTGGAACAAAAGGCAAAGGAGCCACTGCTTCATTCCTCTCCAAATTGTTGAATGCAGAAGGCTACTTTGTTGCTATACTAGGTAATTTTGTTTATGATTTTATTTATTTATTTATTTAGTATGAGCTTTTGTCTATTGAATAGAAGATGTTTTGTCTATAGCCGGTTTGATTTTTGAGAATCTACGTCTCAGTCATTTTCAGGGGATTTTCCTTTCTTTGAAATACCATCGGTATTATTGTTTGCTGAAGTCTTAATTAATGGTTTCTATTTCTGGTTTTGATTTTAGATTTTAGCTTTCTCGTTCCTTTGAAGAAATTATTAGCTAAGAGCCTAGGACTTTCATGTTTTTAGTAAAGTCTCGTCATTTTTCCTCAATTGGGAGAGGCACTCACTGCTGTGACTGTAAGCCTATTTGCTGAAGGAAGTGTTGAAATTGCAGTTATGAAGTTCAAAGATGTTTACTTGATTTTTTCCCTCGTATACTATATTTTATATATAGCAGGTATATGTTTATTCATTTATTTATTTCAGATAGTATATGTTTATCCTGAAGGAGAGACTTGGCGTAACCGATAAAGTCGCTGCCATGTGACCAGCAGGTCACGAGTTCGAGCCGTGGAAACAGCCTCTTGTGGAAATGTAGGGTAAGGCTGTGTACGATAGACCCTGTGGTCCAGCCCTTCCCTGGACCCCGCGCATAGCGGGCGCTTAGTGCACCGGGCTGCCCTTTTTTAGTATATGTTCTTGCTGCTGATGTTGTTTATTGGAATACAAGTTTAGACCTTAGTAGATAATTTGGTCTTCCTTTATAAATACAAAATTTTCTTTGCCACTTGTGTTTCCATCTATTTTATCTCTTCTACAATCATACAGGTTGGATTAGGATGGACACGAGATGCAATAAATGTTACACTTGATTCATCCTTTTAGTTGAATACTACTCAAAGGTTTAGCCTAATATGTTCGTTACTTTCTTGTGGTGGCATGTGTTTTCAGACACGAGGCTATTGGTTCATGCCCCAGATTATACTTTGCTAATTCCATCCTCAAAATTTCGGTTATTGTTATGCAATACAAACTTTATCCAGTTTCATGTTGAATGGAATTACTATGACCTGCCATTAACTTGTAATGATTGACGATTAAAGCGCTTCTAGAACTTTTTATCAAACATCTGATCATGTTCATGTCTTTGAAAAATTACTCTTTTTGAAGTTATAGTCGAAAAGTACTTTTCTAGAAGTTATAATACTACTATACAGGTAGCTAGTCTTATATTCTCAATGATAAATGCAAGCACGTCAAAAGATGCAACTTCTATATGTACTCAGTGAGTACTACTCACCAAGTTGTCTCCTCGTTTTCTTACTTCATGGTTTAAACCTTTAGGCTCATCTTCAATTTTGTGATCGCTAGAGAATCATTATCTGCTTAATGTGATTAGTCCAGCGGGTTATTTTCTTGGAGTTTTAACGTCTTAGACGCTGGTATTATTTTCATTATGTCTTCCTGCATCAAGGTGTACAAAAGCTTAGACACTTGTGTTTGGTTACCATTTCTCATGGCTGTCCTAATTTCCAAGTTAATTTAATCTCATCTTATTTGCTGTTGGATAGATTATGCTTTGTTTGTTTAACTAGTTAAACATTTCAGCTGGTTTTAGGAGGTCTTTTCCTTTGGCATATTGAGTACACTCCTCGTAGGAAATGTCTTCACCTATAGTATTAGCATCTGATCCTGGAAATGAAAGGGTATTGAGAGGCTTCTATGAAGTGAGTGGCACACTTATCAATTGTCCGAGATAGTGATCCAATGACTTACTGTTGGGGATGCACTAATTTTCATAGGTTGTTCATGCATGAAAGAATAAGTCTCTATCTTTTTCTTAATTCCAGTCTGTTAATATAACAAAAATGCAATTGCCTGCATTTTCACAAATAGTGTAGTCGATTAACTTCTTGATGTGAAATTATTCATTCTTGGATCTATTTTTGAAAATATTTTAACTGCTACATGTGCAGCACTGCGCCTTAATAAGCAAGGTTAGGACTCAATTTCTTTACTCATCACTTCAATAACAAATTCAAGTGGTCAGTTATTAGCTTGAGATGTATATTTATTCATTAAATTACAAATTCAAAACTCTTCGACTCCTTCGGATATGGAGATTCTGCATGCTTGTTTTTTTTGTCTAAGAAGCATTAATGATGTTTTGATACTTCTATTAATTGATTAATTCATACATGCGTTCATATTTGTTTCCAGCAGGACCTGCACATGTGAGATTGATTTTTTGACCAAGCAGTTGGAGAGATTCTTTTTATAGATGACAAATGAGAGCAATATCATGTTAAATTGTGTCCATGTCATCTAAATGTTTAAGTTGTTAGTTTGGTTCAAATTCCAACCGAGATAAAAAGAGTTAGGTAACTTATTCCCATCCGTCTAAACTTTGGTGGATAGAGTCATCTAATAACCAGTAATCCATGCTGGTGGAAGTTAGCAGGTAATCGATGATTAGTCGACATGCACGCAAATTGGCCCGGGCACCACTTTTATTTAAAAGATGTTTAAGCTGTTAAAGGATGGCAACTTTTTTTTATTTGTTTACATTTGCAACTGTTACGTACTTGATAAATTTGAAGTATAGTGATCGAACTACTATGTTACGTACTGAAGCATTCTCCCAGCCTTCTTGGGGCTTGTTTAAAATAATAGATAAAGAATAGATATTTGTTTTATTTATTGGATATTTATTTTAATTGTTTTGCAATACAGACGAGCTGATGTATAATAGAGATTGTTTTACTCAACACTCTATATTTACATATTCTAGATTAGATTGTAGTTTAGGCATCTCCTTTTACTTGTTTTATCCATTACTGATTTAGTGCATTTCTAATGTTCTATATATGCTTTTAAATTACTTGCTAGCTGAATATTAAAACTGTACAAGTATGCTGCCAGCCTGTTTGAATAGATTGGAATTTGTATCTGAGAGTTTCTTCTGTTTTCAAAATGTTCATTAAGGAATTATTCTTGGAAATTGGCAAATCTCATGTACTTAGATTATATCTTATCTTTTGTTGCTGGACATGGTTGATATGATTAGGAGCAATGAATTCCATCTTGACTCCATTTATTTAGTTTTCTTTTGACTCTGGTATTACTTGCAATTCTCTGATTAAATCCTCTAGTTTAGAAAATGTTGCCAATGGGGTCAATTTTAAAGCTTCATAGAACTTTATCAATTTTATTGGAAGCAGGTACTATATTTGGAAGACTGCCCTCCAAAAAAGTATTCTTTGCATGATATGCTGCTTGGATACTAGCTCGTGAAAGGAAGCGCCATCATGAGTTGGTATTGTATGTGGAAGCAGGGTGAAGAAGACACTAATGTGAGCTTGGATCGGAGCTATAGAGTTTAAGGTGTTTCCTATTTAATTCTAAAACAGTTGCAGAGATCCTGTTGAGAGGTTGAGAATGGGGAGAGAGGAGGAAAATGTGTAGGCTAGAACCTTATGCATTTTATGAATGATACATTGATATGGAGAGGTTCTCATGCATCTATCAAGCTGGTCTGGAAAGTGCATTTTTTGCTAGGCAGAAGCCAAGTCTTGAGTTCGAAGAAGCGACTAGATTAGGATTACCTGCGCCACAATACTGCTTAATGGAGGTTGGATCTGATGATTTCAGCATCGCTTATGCAATATTCATGTGATTTTTTGCATGCACAGCCATGGAAACCTACAACGATATGCATTTGTTTTCAAGGGTTGTTTTCAGTCTTTAAGAACTGGATAATGATGAGGAATTTGGTCAACACAATGGAATGTGCCAGGGCTGTAGCAAACACTTCCTGATGACATTTCCGAAGGCAAAATTGGTTATTGTGGTTGTAATGGAAATGACAAAATTCATGTAGGATTTGCAACGAAGTGCTCTCAGGTTTGACCTCTATTGACCCTTTTACAATATGCCTCCTAATCCTTTTGTATCCCACACCATGTGCTGATTGAGTTTTACGGTACTGTGGTTATTTCTTGAGAAATTCTGGAACGTTTGCTTGTTAAAACCCTTCTAGGTTTTCACTATCTTTATTTTACCCTTGAGCACATATTGCTTCATCTATTTGTGGGTGAGTCTTTCCCAAACTATGCTAGATGTTGGGAAATGTGAAAGGTGAGTCTAATTTTTTCTCTGACGACACAGGTTGTATCAAAAGCAGTGATCTTTGCTAATACTTTAGGTTGTAGGCTCTCTTGTGGCTGTTATTCATTTACATGCTGTGGCAACTCAAACAAGCATTAGTTAATAGCCGAAGTAACTACTATATAAACGAACTTTCTGCATTCCGAATGAACTGTATAACCAGACCTTTATATTACAGCCTCTATTTCAAAGTCTGCACTCTAACAACATTACGTATTATCTGGTGTCGGATGATCAGTCAAGAGAACTCCCAAAATGTAATGTCTTTTTTCTTTGGGCAGTTAAGTCTTTGGTGGCTGTGATTTTCGCCGAAGTTGATATTGCTGGCAATGAATTTAGTTTCTTTACTGAAAGGTGCTTGGATCCAAACATCTCGAGAATAGGCACTTAGGTTCTTGATCTCAAGGTTTTAGAAATCAAGGATCAATCACTTCAGGGTGCAGATGAAACCTGAAGCTATATTTCTTATAGAGGGATCGGCATGGGCTTCTATTAGAGTTGGACTTAAGATCCTTGGTGCAAGAACTGGAGATCAAGTTTGAATTATAATAGTCACCAATTCTTTGTGTATTATTTCAGCTGTTTTAGGCTCCTTTGCCTCACTGTCCTTTTTCCTTGGCCTTTTCTGAATTTAAACAAATTTTTTGATAAACAAATGATAAAAGAAGGTTTAATCATTGAACTGTGTGTTATTGATATTTTATACAAGACGCCTAGTATCTACGTCAATATGGTTCATACAGATAAGTGAATTATTTCATAGAAGTCATCTTATGTAATTTCAGCTTCTACTAGCTAAAAGCACTCTTAATGGCCGAGTATCTGGTCCACACTTGTGAATCAAATGAGACTGAATAATCTGAATTGTCTTTACTAGCCAATATTGTTGTTTGGAAAAAAATAATGTACTAAAGTTATTTTGATAAGTAGTGTTTCTGACATGATGTCAGCAGATGCACAAAATTCATGAATTACTATGAGTAAATGGCTATAAAGATGTCAATGATGAAAGGGAAGATCCTGCTTCTTGTATTGGAAGTCACCTGTATTTGTCAGTTAATTATAGAGACTTCCGTTAATATGAAGAGCACGGACCGTTGATTTTAATAAAAGGGAGGAAAAAACTGAAAAGCTTCTTCAGGTTTAAAGTTGGTTTTTGACATGCAGAATCACATGTTGAGAGGTAGTACTTCCTTTAAGATTTTCCTTTTACAACGATCTCATCTCAGATCAAGACCCTGTACCCCTTGTTCAAGAGATATACATCAATGAAGCTAGTATATCTGTCTGCTATATATGATACTTCTGTCGTCCTTTCATATATTTTTTCACCAATCCCTAAGTTGTCTTCTCTTTATGTATACATTTTTTCTTCTTCTTTATTTACATTTTTAATAGAACAAAATTGAAGCAAAGAACCCTTGCAGGCAATACGAACTAGTTGGGATTCAGGCCTAGTTGTCATTTTTGATTAGGCCTGGGTATGGATAATTGTAAGACTTAAAGAACCACTAGTTTTATAGAACCCCTAATTTGTCTTAAAAGACAAACATCATGTCTGGTTACTTACCAATATTGGGATGAATTAGGTCCTGATATAGAGGATTCATACTCCATCTAGGTTGGGATTGAGACGTAGTGATTGATTGATTGATTTATCCTTTTTTCCCCTCTTCAATTCAAGCTATAATTTGATCTGTCTTCTCTATTTTTCCTCATCCTATTGCTCAGTTTCCTCCTTTTCAAAAGCTCCTGTACCTCCAGTTATGAATAACTTCAGGATGTTCGAGATTCAGGCCCTTATCACTGCTATAGCACTGCTTGTTTAACATTGCTGCTTTATATGTTGACCCACTTAAAATGATATTAAAGCAGTATTCTATTCGTAGACTTCCAAAGCTGAATCCTTGCTATATAAACCACATTAGGGACGTGTCAATAGCTTGTCATCTGTTTCTGTCAGCCATTCATGTTGATGGTCTTACCTGTTGATGGAGCATTATGTTTGTGTTAGGATCTTCCAAAGCCCTTGATTGTTTGAGTTCTTAAATGCCCTAGCAGGTTCAGAACCATGAACTTTCTGGTGCAAATGGAATAAGTCGATGATCGCTTAGCTCTCACTTGGTTCGTATGAATCTAAAACCGTTTACTTTAATTAGACAAGTGATATTCCGAATATACTTAAGTTGTAAGTTCTTTTACTTACGATTTGCCGAAATCCATCTTACATAAACTCTTCATTTGCCTTGATATATACACTTGTGCCAAACAGGTATAACGTGGGTATAGGTACTTCATATAGATCCTTCAAGATACACTAAAAGTTTGCTAAAGGTTTAACCTATCCAACCAAATACTTACCAGTTACCTGTACGTACTCATATCCAAGTTCATGCAACATAGTTTGAAACTTATGTTCTCTAATGTTCAGTTCTCTAGTTTGTGGATAAGGGACAACAGGAAAAACTACTTCACCTAAAATGTATATCCTAAGTTGTGGACTTCTGTATCAAGCACTATAAGAAACCTAAAAAAGGTAGACTCTTGCGAGCATAATGGCAATTTATAATGTTTAGCACAAGAAAATATAAGTAGCAAAATTCTTAGAAAGATAGAAGAAGATAACTAGTAATAGCTTTATGAAAATATTTGTAACAGGCTTTTTATTCACGAATAATTAGAGGGTCCACCTTCCATAAACACTCAATTACGGGAGTAATAATAGTGACTGAAGCCTTGGGGCATGATTAAATCCAAGACTTGTTCATCTGATCAAGCTAGATCTCTTTATGTTATATAACTGGAGTTAGAATTGAACAGAAAATGAATGTTGATGGAATCAGTTTAAATTGTTGCATTTCTGTGAAAATACCTTTGCTTGTCACATTTCTATGGAGATTTTATTCAGAAGTAATCCGCCTTTAGCTGTTCAGTTTTGGGTTTTCAATAATCAAGACAGGTATCTCAGTTGTGTTTCTTCTGAATGATCATACTACTATGGTTTGCAGAAGTTAGAGTGCTTTCTAGTTCATGCCTCATTAAGAATCTAGTTTTATTAGGATTTGTCTTTTAATATGGTGAGATGGAGAAGTTCTGTTTCTTTCTAATAAAAGATATGGTGTAGATGGAGAAATATGAAAAGATGTCATCCCCCTATTTAGTAGGGTAAGTTTGAGGTTTCACTTTACTTTACCTTATAATAAAGAAAGTTTATTGAGGTTTCACTTTATTTTACCTTATTTAAAAAAAAGTTTATTGAGGTTTCACTATCTTTGCTTTAGGGTCCCGATGTTCAAGACATTCTGCTATATGGTGTGGGGCTAGGAATGAGAGCTTGGAATTACATGGTGCCAACCACCTTAGTTGCTCACTAGTCGCCATCACCTAAAGGCTGAAGGAAACCCTCATTGGAATTACCTCTCTAGATAACTAAAAAGGGCAGCTTCCAGGAAAGAAATTAATCATATTCTTGACAGTATAATCATCTTTCTTGCACATTTGCATTATGTACCTTTTGCATGTGACTTACCCCTTTATGTTGATTGGAGGTTAGACATCAAAGATGAAGGATACATAAACTAGAAAATTGAGTATGGTTGGGTTAGACATTGCAGCTCGAGTGGAAAGATGTGTATTTTTTAATTGGCACTTTATTTTTGCACATAAAGTGTCATGATGTTGGCTCAGTGCATTACAAAAAGAATTAGGACATACCAAAGACAAGAAAAACAAATGCATTTAAGTGCTTGTTTGAGGTGTGCGTCAGTTTTGTATGGTTTTCTTAAGGATTGAAGGAGCGGAGGGCCCTAAAAGGTTCTTACTCTCAAAAGATCGGTGAATGCACAAAATTGAGATACAAGATTGACATAAGTGCCTAGTAGAGTGGCAAACAAATCTTTGTATTTTTCTGTCTTTTAAATTCAAAATATAATTGAAATTTTTTGCAGAGTTGAGGAAGGGGGCTTGAACTAGCAGCATAAAAGCAGTCCTCCAACCGTTACAGGGAAGGATGGGGACAGGACATCCAAATGGGACATGGAAATCTATATAGCAATCAAGGTAGTAGGTCCCTCTGCTCCCTCACCACCCACGCCCTCATGTTATTGGATATCAGCATCCCCTAAAACTCCCGAAATTTCAGCTCCCAAAATAAAATATGTTCGTTCATTTTGGACTTGCTAAAGCTGTGTGGTTCTTGGTTCTTGGTTTCTCATATAACGAAAAAAGCTAAAAGGAAAAAAAAAATGAGAGTAGTGAATAAATTGGGAGTAATGGTAGAGCTCATACATTTCGTGGTGATCTTAAATGAGTTTGCAGATTGTGAAATGAATGAAGTTAGGAGGACCCCGCTTATTTACTCTGTCTTTGTTTTTAAAATTTGTCCTGCATTCTCATTAATGTTTGTGTGCAGGTTGCAGTATATGCTAACTAATGCATCACCCCCTCTGCCCTTAACAAGACATTCATTTCCCTATTGGAGTACTAAGCTTTACTTACTTCCACTTGGACAAAAAATAAAAATAGAAAAAGAGAATACGATAACTACCTTATTATGGTTGGGCCGCCAACTTTTGAAATAGAATTGCAATTGTCTATGAAAATGAATGAGCTCAAATTTGGAAATCCTTAGATAGTGGGAAAACTGAAAAGTTGGTGATATGCACAATGTATCAATTACATCTCAATTTCAAACTAATTTAGATTGTTTATATGAATTAATTTATTTTCATTATGTTCTATTTGGACCCGTCTTGATCTAATATGATAAAATAATGTATTTTAAGTTAGATATTCTTTATGTTACACTTATTTCTTACAATGGGATACAATCTCAACAAGACTCAGAAAAATTCAGACGATAATCCTTACTAGTCAGTATTTCTTATGTGGATTCTTTGCTTCCATTGTGTCGTGTTTTTAGATTAATTTGCTTCGATTTTGAAAGATTTTAACTCTTTTGCGATAATTCTTCTATTTGATTTTAGGTCTACCTCTTTTTTTTTTTTAGCACACATTATTACGTCCTCCTATCATACCTATGGACTGCTTTATTTGGAGTTTGACGTAGAAATCACAATTCATAACAAGCAACTTTCTCTTATTTTATATCTGTGTGCGCGCTTTATACCCTTGTCTAAGTGATCATGTTTATTTGTCCAATAATGTATTATCACACATACATCCTAATATCTACATTTTACGAACCTTATCTTGTGGATATGTTATGTATTAGAGGTTCAATATTGAATCCTAGATACCGCCTCCGTTCTCATTTAATTGTCATGTTTATTAAAAATATTGTTCCTAAGTATTTGTCATTTTAGAAAATCAAGAAAAACAAATTATTCGTTTCACCTTTATCCTTACTCTAATAAATGTGAAAATAGATTAATGTAGTGAAAGCAAGTAGTAATAAATTGAGACCAAAGAATAAATAAGGGTAATTTAGTCAAATTATGTTTTTAATTAATTATTTTTAAGGGGTGTGTAAAAAGCAAACATGACAGTAAAATAGAACGGAGGGAGTAAAATTGCTGCTTGTTACATTGTGTTAGACTATAATGGCGGAGGTGCAATTACACCTCCAAAACATCTAGTCTTGTGAGTTCCTTGTCCATTTCATTTTGCTTGTCATGTTTGCCTTTGGCACGCATCTTAAAAAATATCAATTCAAAGTATAACTTGACTTAATTACCCTTATTTATTCATTGATCTCAATATATTACAACTCTTGCTTTCAAGATATAAATTTATCCACATTTATTAGAGTAAGAGTAAACGTGGAAAAGAATAATTAATTCTTTCTTGATTTTCTAAAATGACAAGTATCTTGGAACAAATTATTTTTAGTAAATATGACAACTAAATGGAAACAAAGGGAGTACATAGAACTGAATGAGCAAAGAAAGAGTAGCACCATAAGAGGTTAGCTAATTTTCATAGGCAGCTATGAAAATTTTGAACAATGGAAACTGAAAAGATGCTGGAAAATGGCAAACGCGGTTCGAATAGTTGTGAACATTGAGATCAACTTTGGGTTTGCTTTCATGGACTGCTGAGGGTCTTACAAACAACAACCGCTCGCTGAGGAATTTAAGTGGGCGTTTGGACATAAGAATTGTAAAATTCCAAAAAAAAGTGAATTTTTTTTCAAGTGAAAATGATATTTGAAAATTAGAGTTGTGTTTGGGCGTGAATATAATTTTGGCTTGTCTTTGTAGTTTTGGGAGTGATCTGAGTGAAAATTTTGTAAAACAGTTTTTTGGAGTTTTTCAATTTTTCGAAAAATCTTCAAGTGAAAATTGAAAATTTTATTGCCAAACATTGATTTCGAAAAAAAGTAAAAAAAATGAAAAAATTCTTATGTCCAAACGGGCTCTAAGTCTTCTAGCCTCTAAGTTTGGAGGACAAAATTTGTTACAAACAATTAGCTTGCAGTGAATATATTAGCTTATAGGTGAAAAGTAAGGTATGATAAATTTGCAATAAAAGGCGCTAAGCGAAGCAGAGGCATTTAATGATGTCTGTCTTTCCTAGTTTCATCCAAAACTTGTACCGGACTCGGGTAGTTCACTACAAGAAATGGGTTAGAGAACAAGGATCTCTGTTACCGGAATATCCTAAAACCTTGTAAGCTTGTGTTATCCAGCATCTGATCTTGTTGGCTGTTAAACCCACCCGAGCATTTTGGTATGACCTATGTTGCTCAGACTCTTCGAAAATATTGTAGAGTGTGTGTCAGATCCTTCAAAAGTAATGCATTTTTGGAGGATTCGATGCGGGTGCGGTAGCATTTTGGAGAGTCTGCGACAAGATAGGCTATAACAAGGAGGTGTATAACAGCTCTTGGGAATTCCAACTTACCCTATGATGAATTCAAGCTAAATTTCTCGTTATTACTTTATATTTAGTTATTTCTGTGTTTGTTGTGGCAAATTACCTTCTAGCTCCTTCATTCTTGCTTCTTGTTCTGGGTGGTGCATGCATGCAGACAAGTATGCGTGCACAGTGAAAGAGAGAGCTGGAAAGGGTTGGTGAGGATGGTAAATGCGAAAGTTGATTTCTGAACGAAAATATAGGAGTAAAAGGTCATTGTTTTGTTTGGAAGCGGAGTAATAGCGATGTGTTTAATTAGTAGTATATACTGATGCCTAAAATAATCTTTACGCTATCAGATTAATTACATGGAGTTGTACATGTAAAGCGAGATCAGTAACATGAAAAATAAGGCAGATTATGGCTACGACAGGTTAAAACATATATATTGATGTGTAAAAATTTTTCTACACTATTAGTGCATAAAAATTAAATCCACTAGTAGCAAGGATTAAAAGAGGTTATTTATAGCAACATATTAAAATATCATATCGTATAAAAATTGTTATACACTATATATTGATCGTGTTATATTCTTTTATAATATTACTAGATTTTAAACTGTCTTAGCAGACAACTTAATCTTAGTTTCTAACCTATTGATTTCACTTTTTAATTTCTCACGGTTACATGTAGTTATTTTTTAGATTATCTGATCGTATAGAAATTCTAACGAACAGTAACAGTAACAGTAGTGAAGAAAACGCACTCCCATGCAGTATCCCTTCTCCCACTTACCCATTAATGCATTTACATCTCGCCCGACTTTCAGGCCATTCTGCCACCCTATTCTCTCTTACTCATTATATGTGTTTTTGTGCTCCTTTCACTTTCTCTATCACAAATAGAACCACAGAAAAAAAAAAAAAAAGAGAGAGAGAGAGAGAGGGACTAATAAGTACTATAGCTAGTATTTGATGCTTTGCTCTAACATAGAAACTTCAAATTGCTTTGGAAAAAAATATTAAAAATCATCATAAAAAGGCACGGAAATGCCGTGTCTGCGCATTGAAAGCTCTCTCTAGAATTCATTTAAGCAGTGTCTCAAGAGACAAGTTGCAGATGTTGCCCACTTGGGCCCTCTTCACTGCTCTTCCATCATCTTCTTCGTCTGCATTTCCATCTCTCATTTACTACCTCTCTTCTCTATCAGTACACCAATTACCTTACATAATTTACACACCACTTTGCATTTTGTCGCTTTGCATTTAACTCCTTCATGTATGCAATGCATATCTTTTTGTAACTACTCATCTTTTGCTTTTTGTTCTTTCTCTATCTCATACTAACTCCTAATATCTATCCTCGATTCCCTCCTCATATTGCCACTTTCCCTACTGTCTTATCCACCTTTGCTAATAAACTTCTTTATGCTGAGTGTGTTAATTTTTTTTTTTAATTATTAGATCATCTAAATGATAACTACAAGTAATTGCTCTAAGCAGAATTCGTAGCACCAAGATTGTAACCTAGTGGTTTCTTAGGTTCGCATTCCGGCAGAGGTAAAACAAATATTAGGTGATTTCTTCCCATTCGTCCAATAATTGGTGGACAGGATTACCGGTACCTATGTTGTTACAACATATAAAATTACACTGATAATGTAAAAATTCTTTTGCAATGTCATCGTGTATAAGTTAAGACCCTTTTGAATTTTATCCTCTACGAACATGTTCTGTAGTTTGTAGCAGGGAATAATCACGGAATTTACGGTTGAGGTCCATATACAAAATTAATACTGCAGGACGAAGAAAGTCAGGGAATTAATTCATATAGTAAGAAAAAGAAACATCATTCAGTAGTTTGATTGTTTAAATTTCAAACTGTTCTCAAGTTTGGAATTTAAAATCTTGGGAATGATTTATGTATAACATTTTGACATATGTCTATCGACATGTGTGACAAAATATGATAAGCAATACATTGGACAATGGAGAAGATAAGGTTCTTAATGATTCGTGTTCATTTAGCCAATTTCAACCCTCAAAGGCAGAGTACTGGTTTAGAGTCCGCCTCACCCCCCAAAAATATAAACGTAATATAGAGTTTGATTACCTTTTAAAGTACAAAGAAAACAATATCCTTTAAAATATATATATATATATATATATATATATATTACTAGCAGTTCAGCTTAGATTATTATTTCAAAATCCTATCCCTTGAGGAGGAGAATGACTAAACTCGAGACCAAGCTTAGAATATATAAAATTCCAACGTTATACTTATTTCTAGTTACCCAGATATGAACTCAAAAATTCTTAGGTGGGAATGATGTAAAACACCAACTTCAATTCCAATCATCCATCTTGTGCTACAGTATTAAAATGGAATACTTTGATTAACATAGTTCGAAAGATCAAACCCAATCACATAAGTTTGAAAGCCTACATTGACTTAAATGTGTCGGGAATACCTACATGCGGCATGAAATAAGGATTAAGGTTAGAGGAGGATCCAGGATTTTAGGTTTATGGGTTCCTACAAAAATCTGAGCTAATATACAATATTAACTTGATGAACGGACTGGGTTCCAAGCTAAATATGCTTATATATTTAATGAATTTTTTAATACTAATACAGGTTCTAGACAAAAGCTACTGGATTCACGGGAATCCTTAGTCTGAATCCGCTCCTGATCAAGGTACAAAAACAAACAAATGCTAGCAAGCTACTGAAAAGGTAGGTTTAGACCATTAAAGCGTTCTTAAAAATGAAAGAAACATATAGTACCAGAATCATAACATTTAATTCTTGATCCCTATTTGGATATATATATATATATATATATATATATATTACTTTCACGGTCTCAAGGAAATATGGGAACTATATAAACAATATTGCAAATATCAATTAGTTACTTGAGAATATCTTAGAGAATTATTTCTTTTAAAACGAGACATAGGGAGTATTTTGACAATAAGACATAAGTTTCAGTTGAACTTGCGTTATTAGAATCATAGGGTTGTCGTTCGAAATTATATCATATGGTGAAATTGATTTTCGTTGGTTTATTCCATTGACTTCCTCCAGCAGTGCTGCCTTCAGTTTTGTCGCCGGCCGTAGGTGATTGATGAAGATAATTTAGGTAGGCTCTGATACCATGTTAAATTAGAGAAGGCACGATTAGTGAAGAGAAAAATTGCTCTGCATTTTGCATTGATATTATGTCCTATATATACGGAGAAATAAAGAGGAGCAACCCTAAGTACCTTAAAATTAGGTTAACTAATTACAGAATATTACTAATATCATATTTACAGAAAAGTTGGTTTCTAACTAGGGTACGACACTGAGGATGACACTAAATTTAGGTGCTATATTGGGTGTTGGGTACTGAGGATGACACCCAAGATATACACACGCTAACAGAGGCGGACCCAGAATTTGAAGGTCAGGAGTGCACTTTTGGATTTAACTAAAATCTGCTTTGTATATAGGGTGTCCACTACTTATATATCACTATTTTTTAACGACATATACATGTATACAAGGAAATTTTGCCAAACTTTACGGGTGCCGATACCCCCGCTCGGTATGGCATAGGTTCGCCTCTGCACGCTAATAAAAACAAAATAGATTTACACTCTAAATACTAGTGTCATCATATAAAGTAAGACACAGGGAGTAACAATTGAAGTGATCATACACTGAGTAAGCTTGGTCCATCCTCTCCATTATATCTGTCGTGATACTGTTCGAGAGAAAGAACAGAAAAAGCATTTAATTTGTTTAACAGTGATGACTCAGAATCCGTGGTTGCTCATATTTATCGGCATATATAAAACATTATCAGATACTAACTTTAGAATCTATATGAAGAGTCTGGGCAAGTTTGTAAAGGGAATTGTTCTTTCTGCAGATATGTGTTGAAAACAAAAACTTCTTTTTCTAGTTATATTCCGTTTGTGTATTCATGTTGAACTATTAATGATGCTTTGAAAAGACAAAAAATATTTTCTGCCTATTTAAGGAAGTAAATTGTTTAAATGCATTTGCAATAACTTCTCCCCTCCCTTTTTCTTTGTTCTTTTCTCTTAAAAAATTTCTGTTACTACTATACTTTGTGTTGCTTTTATTAAGATGCAGTTTGATAGATATCTTTATTGGGGAGAGGGTATGGTCATTCAAGACACTGTTTGATTCCTGTAGACTGCAGTATGTTTAAATTCCTGGAGCAGGATCTAAATGCGACATGCTTAATTAATTTCAAGTTTTTATATTTTTCTTTTTTTAAATGGATATATTAAGAGAATATTTCTCAAACAGAATGTATGTCATTTAATTTGCTTCTCGTTAAAGAAACCTACATTGTCCTTAGTTATATGAATATTCCTGTATATATTTATAATATAAGCTTTTATTACTGCCTCATCACTAGTTCACTATTCAGAAAATTGATAAGTACTACAGTCAAGTCTTTTTATAATAGTTTTTTTTTTTTCGATATTTTTTTTTACTTTTATGATGAATTATTGTTATCAACCTATAATAACATTTGACGTTTAAATAATTTTTGCTCTTATAGACAAAAACTACTTTGAAATTAATTTTTTTTCTTTTTTATTATCACATAAAAAAAAATAAACAAAGTTATATTATCTTTGTTTGACATAATGCTACCTTTGTTTCTAAAGGAATAGTTTGAAGTTTAAACGGCGAAATATCATGGTATAGCCAGTTTTCATACTGGTCAATGAAAAATAGCTAGCGTTTATCAAGTCAATGAAAAATAGCCACTATTTTGCTGCAACAGGGACCAGTTCAGTATAATATACGGGAGTTCTGGTGCATTTGTGTACGAACTCCAGCATATTATGCTGGACCGGTATACTTTGCTAACTCCTGTAAAATTTGCGGGAGACTGGAGCACCAGTGCTCCAAACTCCAGTATATTATACTGGACAATTATACTTGCTGGAACTCCCGTAAAATTTGGGGGAGTTCCAGCATAATTATACTTTTCAGTATAATATTTCTTTGCCTCTCCTATTATATATATATATAGATATAGATTTCTTTGACTCTCCTATTAAATATATTATATATTATATATTATACATATATTATATTATATTATATATTATATATATAAATAGATTTTTCCTCCCCAATTTGATTAGTAATTCATTATTTTATTTAATTTTGTTTTTTGTTTTAAAATTAATTTAAAACTCCAACTTGAAACTACTTCCCGATTTGAATGGGTAGTTTTTCTTCTCTTTTTTCGTTTTTTTATTGGTAATTTTTTTTTTTTTGCTTTTTATTTTAAAATAATTTAAAAACTCAAACTTGAAACTACTCCCACCCAATTTGAATGGGTAGTTATTTTTTACATATTTATTTTTCATTTTTTTATTATATTTAACTATAAGATATCTATATTTATTAATCCAAATAAAGTAACCAATTAATATATATGGTAGTTTTTTATTGTATTTTATTATTTTCTTTTTTGATATGTATTTAAATTCAAAAATAAGTNTTTTATTGTATTTTATTATTTTCTTTTTTGATATGTATTTAAATTCAAAAATAAGTAACCAATAACTAATTATAAACTAAATAACTAATTAGTAACCAATTATTCCATGTGGCATTTTTTAGGCTGCCACTTGGCTTAAGGAGAGGGCTTCTTCCTCTCCTTTTAATAATATATAGATTTTTTTAGGCTGCCACTTGGCTTAAGGAGAGGGCTTTTTCCTCTCCTTTTAATAATATATAGAATATAGATATAGATATATATTAGAAAATTCTGTGCAATGGAATGAAAATATACTAGCATATCTTTTAATGAAATTAATTGTTATAAAAGTATGTATAAACATAATATTTTATTAGAAGTGGTGCATTACAATTTTAAAATATTTGGTCAAAATCTCTAGACTTATTATTTGCAGTCTTAGAGATTCTACAACTTTTATAGAGGGATAATTTTATAAAAAGTATATTGTAATAATGATGATTGTTATTGTTATAGATACAAAGTTATTATAGATTGGTAAAATGTTAACATAAAAATTGACTTCTAAAAAAACTTGATTTTTACAATAAAGTACTGTTATATAAAATTATTATTATAAATATGTATACTGTATTAGTTAGTCTATGTTTATACTGATCGTCAATCCATAATAATTCTCCTCTTTTATGCAAATTTTTGGAACTACTATACTTGCGAAACTTGCATATGAGAAGTATTATATAAAGGAATTGTGCCCCAGATCGAGTAGGAAAGGTTAATGGATATCATTGATGTTAGCTAGTACTACTATAACAGTTGTCTCCTTTTGTATGTATTGTTCTTTTGTTATCGAAATTTGAATAATTGAAATAATTTAAATTTCGAAAAATATTTGTATAAAGTAACACTATTAGCAAACTTGTGGAGTACTATTAAATATTTTGATGCATGTTGAAGTAAATTAAAAGGTGTCTTACGAATTAGGAGTAATACTTGAATTTTGTGGGTCCAATAAATTTGATATATGAGGTAGGTCCACAATTAAGTCATTGCCAGGGAAGAGGCCAACCTGACAAAAACTTTATACAACATTCAATTTGACAAAGGTTCACTTATTTCTAACTCATTAAAAGAAAAAAAGAGAGAGAGAAAAGAGGCAGCATCCAAAAGCCTAAGCCCCTTTTATATTTTTATTTTAAATTATACGCAGATAGATGAAATGGAGGTTAGCATTTGGAGTCCTGTGTGATAAGAAAGTGCTACCGAAACTTAAAGGCAAGTTTTATAGAGCGGTGGTTAGACCTGCCATGCTGTATGGGGCTGAGTGTTGGGTAACCAAGAATTCTCATACCCAAAAGATGAAAGTGGCAGAAATTAGGATGTTGGGATGGATGTGCTACGCTGGATAAGATTAGGAATGAAGATATTCAGGAGAAGGTGGGTGTGACTCCCATGAACGACAAGATGTGGGAAGCGCGGCTTAGATGGTTCAGGCACGTGCAGAGGAAGCATAGATGCTCCAGTAGGAGGCGTGAGCGGTTGACAATGGCAGATACGAGGAGAGGTAGAGGGCGGCCTAAGAAGTATTGGGGTGAGGTGATCAGGCAAGACATGACGCGACTTCAGATCTCCGAGGACATGGCTCTAGATAGGAAGGTGTAGAGTTCGAGCATTAGGGTTGTAGGTTAGGAGGGAGTCGAGCATTTTTCTACGTTGTTCCGGGGGCGGGGCTACGCTGATAATGTTTCGCCGTTGGTTGTTAGTGGTTTATGTAGTTTCCACACTATTTTCTATGACAATATTATTGGTTATTGTTAATGCTTTTACACTTATTTTTTGTTTCTTACGATGCTGATATTATGTTGCTGGCTTCTATTGCTGTTACTGGTCTATTGTCTATTGTCTATCGTTTATTTTCTTCTTCTTGAGCCGAAGGTCTTTCAAAAACAGCCTCTCTACCCCTCCGGGGTAGGGGTAAGGTCTACGTATACTTTACCCTCTCCAGATGCTACTTGTGGGATTTTACTGGGTTGTTGTTCTTGTTGTATATGCAGTATTTACTGTAAAACCTAAGAAAGAGCAAGACATACCCCCTTTTAAAGACTTCCTAAATTTAACATATTTTATATGAGAAAGGGAAATACTAGAGACAATCACGCAAGTGTTCTTTTGGTGCTTTGAATTTACTACTGTAAAACTTAGCAACTAAGTCTAAAACAGAACCATACGAATCCTTTTACAGACTTCGTTAACTCTGACATACATTTGCTCAAAAGAGGAAAGTACTCATGAGAGTAAAAGAGACTGCCACTTCTAACTTGGAGTCATCTCTAGTTTGTTTTAAAAAGAGAGACAAAATTGGTTATAAGATCAAAACATAGGCTAATCTCACAATCAAGGACAAGCAAAACCAAATATCTAGACATTTATAACATGGTTTTCTTTTTCCCACTTTGACACTGTCAAGGGCAAGGAAAACTAAGGATATTTTTGGAAAGCCTCCCGATAATGAAAATTTGTGTAATTATTAGGATAGTAATAATTACACAGATTAATTTGTTTCTATAACGTAATTACAGTTTAATTACAAGCGTATTGTGTGGTTGCACAAGTGTAATTACACAATTAAATTAGTTTTTAAATAAAGTAATTATGGAAACTTAAAAGTTAATATAATACATATAAGCCTATAATAATTTTTTATAAGTATAAATGACATTAGATCTGGTATTTAAAATGTATAAATTTTCTTGAATATAAACTAATTAGTAATCACATATTTATAACTAATATTGTAAAAATAGTTGATATATATTTTCCAAAATAATAATATTTAGTTTAATTAATTATAAAAACTAAAAACATACGTTTTGTAAGAACATCATAGAATTTATGTTTGATAAAATAAATTAATATTTATAAATATGCTGTCATAACATTATTTAAATGTTTGACAACACTAATCTATCAATTCTAACTAAAAAATGAAATAAAAAATAGAAAATAAAAAATAAAAAAATAAAAATAATGGAAATAAAAAGTTATAAACGAAATAAATTAAATAAAAATAAAAAGGAAAGAAATTAAAAAGTAATCTTGTAATTACATAGTGTAATTACCACCAATTCTCACCTCCTCCCCTGTGATGACCCAAAAGGTCATCTTGTGTTTTAGAACTCAATATTCTGCGCTTTTAAGCCTTAAAAATCTCATTTTTATCCTCCTCAATTTGCGTGCACAATACGGGCGTGTCTCCGGAAAGCTTTTATGTTAAAAGTTGATGAAAATAAGAAATTTTGCTTAAAAACTTCCTTTGAGTTGACTTCGGTCAATATTTTTGATAAACAGACCGGATTTGTATTTTGACGGTCCCGGTGGCTCCGTATCGTAATTTGGGACTTAGGTGTATGCCCGGAATCAAAATCAAAGTCCCTAGCCCGAGATATCGGATCTTTGTCGAAATTTGAAAGTTAAAGACTTAATGAAATGGAGATGTTTGACCAAGGTTTGACTTTTTGGATATCGGGTCCATATTTTAGTTCTGGAATCTGGTATAGGTCCAATACCCTATTTCTGACTTGTATGTGAAATTTGGTGAGAAATGGAGTTGGTTTGACGTGATTCGGACGTCCGGTTGAGAAAACTAGAAATTTTAAAGTGTTCTTGAGAATTTCATTTGATTTGGTGCTAAATTCGTAGTTCTAGGTGTTATTTTGGCGATTTGATCCCGCGTGCAAGTTCGTATGATATTTTTAGACTTGTGCGCATGTTTGGTTTGGAGCCCCGAGGGCTCGGGTGAGTTTTGGATAGCCTACGGAATGAAATTGGACTTAGGCATTGCTGGTATCTGCAATTTCTGGAAATTGGCCTCTGATCTCGCATTTGCGAGCAAGATTCTGTACTGGACCGTCAAGACGTGATAATTCATGATTTCCAACCGATTAGTCATCTGAATCTTGGAAGATCAGAGTTCGCATTTGCGAGCATGACAGCTTCGCATTTGCGAGCTACTCATCACAAATGCGAAGAGTAGCTGGGCCAGACAGTCCTCGCAATTGCGAGAAAAGCTTCGCATTTGCGAAGTGAGTCTGGGGAGTGCATGATCGCAAATGCGATCATTTCTATCGCAGTTACGAAGTGGGATCTTCGCATTTGCGAACAAACCTTCGCATTTGCGAAGGCACCTAAAGTGTGAAGGGCTTCGCATTTGCGATGGCTCATTCGTATTTGCGGGCTGCAATTGCGACATCTGCTGCTGAACAAAACTTAACTTAGACGGAATTTTTCTCTCATTCTTCAAATTTTCAAAACCTAAACCACAAGAGGCGATTTTCCAAAGACCATTTCATCCCCAAAACCTTGGTGAGTGATTCTAAACTAGTTTCTTTCAATCTTTCACTTCATTTTACAAGATTTCAACCTAAAATTTGAGGTTTTCATGGTGGAATTGGGGATTTTTGGGTAGAAACTAGGGATTTGATAAATTGTGGATTTAGACCTCAAATTGAGGTAGGATTCCAAAACCAATTGTATATCCAGGCTCGGGGGTGAATGGGTAATCGGGTTTTGATCCGAATTTCGGGTTTGGACCAAGCAAGCCCGGGTGTTGACTTTTTCAAAAATGGCCTAAATTGAATTCTTTATAATCGTGGGTAGTTCCTAAGACTTAAATTGAACCGTTTGATTGGTAATTTACTAGATTCTATTGGTCCGGGGGCTTGTTTGAAGGGAAAAGCTGTAGTTGAGCTTTGAGTCTGGCTGTTGGAGCGAGGTAAGTATCGTGGTTAACCTTGACTTGAGGGATTAGGTCTTATTTGCCTATTTGCTACGTGTTTGAATATTGAGTACAAAGTATAGGTGAGGTGATGAGTACCTATGCATTGTTGTCAAGTCATAGCATGCGAGTGAGTCTTATCCATGAAATTGTAGCTTTCCGTGATCATATTACCTATGCTTAGACTAGTTTATCGTTATGTTGATCGTTCTTATCATATTTACGGATTTTGGTATTGATTGAGTATTGATTCAAAGTTGAGGTAGGTATTGTGGAACCAATTGTTGAAGTAAGACTTGTTCTTGATTTTTCTATCTCCCTGTTGTTATCGTTCATTGTTTTGGTGAGGGAGAGTGTTAATACACGAAGAGTGATGCCATGCCATATTGTGAGTGTTAATAACGAAGGGTGATGTCGTGCTATGTTATGAGAGAGTTAATACACGAAGGGTGATGTCGTGTCCTTCCTATTTGATTCATATGGTGAGTTTGAGAGTAAAAGCACGAAGGGTGATGTCGTGAACTTTCTTTTGCTGTGGTTACTTGTCCTTATCTGTTCTAATTATATCGTTTGATCAAAGTTCTAGATTCTGCTGTGATCCTTTATCTTGTGATCCCCTCAGCATGTCCCCCTCCCAATATTACTTGTCTTGTTTCTTTTATCGCTGTTATTGGTATATGTAATGTTATACTGTACAGGTCTATTTGTAGGTGTCTTGTCTTAGCCTCGTCACTACTTCGCCAAGGTTAGGATCGGCACTTACCAGTACATGGGGTCGGTTGTACTGATACTACACTGCACACTGTGCATATTTTAGTGTTGGTCCCAGTTGATCGAGAGGCATAGCAGCTTGGACCGGATCACCGGAGACTCAAGGTAGATCTGTCGGCGTTCACAGACCCTGAAGTCCTCGTCTATCTCTTCTATTTTACTGTTTCTATCGTTCAAACAGTTATATTTCTTTCAGACTTGTACTTGTAGTAACTCTTAGATTGTTCGTGAATTGTGACTCCAGATCCGGTTAGTAGTACATATGTTGAGGTTGTTATAAATTTCCGCATTTACTTTAACTTGTTATGGTTTAATTATTGTAAATCACTAAAAGGTTTAAGAATTGGTTTAATGATCTCTAACGATGGCTTGCCTAGCAAGTGAAATGTTAGGCGCCATCACGATCCCGACGGTGGGAATTTCGGGTCGTGACATCCCCCTCCTTGAGAATTGGAGAGTGTAATTACACCTCTCCAATTACGCCCAATTCTATGCTGACTAAATAATTACTTGGCCACACAAACATGCCAAACTGTGTAATTATAACCAATTACACTAATCCAATTCCTAGATGGCTTTCCAAACAGGCTCTAAATATCTTGACATTAACATGGTCTCCGTCGTTCTTTATTTTTTTGCTTTTGACACTCTCAAGGACAAGGAAAACTAATAGTAGTATGTTGATATTAAAATGGTTTTCTTCCTTCTTTTTTGTGGCTTTTGACACTCTCAAGGACGAGGAAAACTAAATATCTAGACATTAACATGGTTTTTATTTATTTATTTATTTATTTGACACTCACCCGAACAAGCAAACTTATATACCTGGACATTAACATAGTTTTTCTTTTCTTTTGAAAAAAAACTGCAATGAATCTTTTTATTAGGTTCAAATAATTAATTACGAGCTAGCTAGGTACTCGATAATACATTAGTAGGTAAATGATCTTTTTCTTAAAGGAATATCGGTTAAGGTTCAAAATTCTTTTCTTTTTGTGGAAATAAGAAATGTCCCCCATAAAATTGGAAAGAAGAAATGCAGATAGTTAAAACTACATACATGATCCTAAATTTACTCTGCAAAGGATGCTAACTAAGAATAGTAAGTTGACGTTTCGGGTTCGAACCTTGGGTATGAAGTCGCCTTAGTTAGGAAGTGCTTATTAGAATACTGTATTTAAAAAATAATTCTGGAGAAGAAAACAACGTATAAACAGAAATGTAGAAGAAGTAGGAATTAATCTGAACCCACAGAATTCACAGTGTTTCCTTAAGGAACTTAATCCCCTTCTAGTACCCGAGGTTGTGGATTATTTCCTCCCAGGATAGAACGGATTACACACTGGTGTAGCGGTACTTCAAACCCTAGTGTTTCAACGAATATAAATAGCGGCAGCAAATCACAGTTACATTGTTTGTTTTGTAAGAAAACAATGCAGAAAGGAAGAGGAGAATTCAGAATTTTCGTAAGGAAAATCTGAGGGAATGGTTGTGCAACTCTTCAGAAGGTCTCATGACTGTTCACGTAAAACGACCATTATGTAAATGGCTATTTACGCAAAATAAAACGGGAATTCAAAATACGGAGGAAAATTAATTCTCCTTTACAAAAACGGCTAATTTGGATAAAATAATATTACGTTAATCTTAATATTAACAAATAAATTTGGTTCAAAAAATTAATCAGTCAATCGATCATTTGACCAAATCCGAATCCGAAGCCGAAGCAGAAGCTTGCCTTCTTCTTAACTCTTTGAACCGTCGAACTTTGGTGTATACCTAGACAACCATAAGTCACGCAATCAACCATTAACCGTCTTTGATTCTCATTGTTGTGTTCGTTTCAGCCACGAACACCGCCTGATTTCATAAGTGCGTAGAAAACTGGCCTCACGAAATTCTCCTTGAAGCGGCTAACACTTCACACTTACATAGGTGATTCCCAGATATGTCATCCCATAGATACACTATTTGATTTACCCCGTATCAAATTTAGAAACCATTAAAAAGCCTTAATATTTTATCCTTGGTACTGAACATTGTCTCGTCACGAGAATGGACCAAAATTTTAGTTGACAGTGTTGAACTGTCATTAATGACTTTGTTTGATCTCTTTGAACCTAGATCTTGGGATCTCCGGTCTTCTAGATAGAGTTACTGCCACAATGACTTGTCTTCGGCCATAGTCCCATTCCCCTCGTTGATTTCTCAACGACCTCTCTATTTAGGCCTTTCAGAAGTGGATCCGACACATTATCACTTGACTTTATATAGTCAATCGTGATAATTCCTCTAGAAAGTAATTGCCTAACGGTTTTATGTCTTCGTCGAATATGACGAGATTTATTGTTATACATAGCGCTCCCATCCCTTCCAATTGCCGCTTGACCATTGCAATGTATACATATTGGGGCCAACGGTTTGGGACAAAAAGGAATATCTTCCAAGAAATTTCGGAGCCATTGAGCTTCTTCACCGGCTTTATCTAAGGCTATGAACTCAACCTCCATTATAGAGCAGGCAATACACGTTTGTTTGGACGACTTCCAAGACACCTCTCCTCTACCAATAATGAATACATATCCACTTGTGAATTTAGAATTAGTTGAACCGGTGATCCAAGTTGCATCATAGTATCCCTTAATCACCGCAGGGTATTTACTGTAGTGCAAAGTAAAGTCCTGGGTTTGTTCTAAATACCCCAAAACTCGTTTCATTGCCATCCAATGAGATTGACTTGGATTACTCGTGTATCGACTCAGTTTACTTATAGCACAAGCTATATCTGGTCGTGTACAATTCATGATATACATTAAATATCCCAATACACGAGCATAATCCAATTGTGATATGCTTTGGCCTTTGTTCTTTGCTAGTGCAAGATTTGTACGTCAATTGGAGTCTTTGCAACTTTAAAATCTAAGTGCTTGAATTTTTTCAAATATTGTTTTAATATAATGAGATTGTGATAATGCCAGACCTTGGGGAGTCTTATGGATCTTAATACCCAGAATTAAATCGGCAATTCCCAAGTCCTTCATATCAAACTTGCTAGTTAGCATACGCTTAGTCGCATTTATGTTGGCAGTGTCATTACTCATTATCAGCATATCATCCACATATAAGCAAATAATGACTATGTGATTTGTAACATTTTTATTGTGCACACATTTATCACATTCATTTATCTTAAAACCATTTGACAATATTTTTTGGTCATGCCATTATTTAGGTACTTGTTTTAGTCCGTCAAAAGACTTAACAAGTCTACAAACCTTCTTTTCTTTACCTGGAACCACAAACCCTTCAGGTTGTTCTATGTTATTTCTTCCTCCAAAATCTCCAGTTAAGAAGGCTGTCTTAACGTCTATTTGATGAATTTCAAGACCATAAACAACAGCTAATGCTACTAACGTTCGTATAGACGTAATTCTTGTAACTGGAGAGTCTGTATCAAAATAGTCAAGACCTTCTCGTTGTCTATACCCTTTGACCACAAGTCTTACCTTATATTTATCAATAGTGTCATCATCTTTCATTTTCCTCTTAAAAATCTATTTAGAACCCAACGGTTTATTTACAGAAGGAAGATCAATCAATTCCCATGTATGGTTGTTCAATAAGGATTCTATTTCACTATTGAGTGCCTCTTTCCAAAATAATGATTCTGAAGAAGACATAGCTTCTTTAAATGTTCGAGACTCATTTTCCAATAAGAAAGTCACAAAATATGGTCCAAATGAAGTAGATGTTCTTTGACGTTTACTACGTCTTTGATCCTCCTGATTAAATGTACTTTCTTTTGTTTCTTCCCGAGGTTGTTTTGATCCTTCACCAATCGACTCACATTTCTTTTTTATACGGATATATATTTTTGAAGAACTCAACATTATCTGATTCTATAACTGTATTATTATGAATGTCGGGATTTTTTGATTTATGAACCAGAAATCGATATGCTTTACTATTGGTCGCATATCCTATAAAAATACAATCAACGGTTTTCGGTCCTATTTTTACCCTTTTGGGTTTAGGAAGTTGCACTTTTGCCAAACGCCCCCACACTTTAAAATAATTCAAGTTGGGCTTCCTTCCTTTCTATTTTTCATATGGGATGGATTGTGTTTTGCTATGTGGTACTTGATTTAGTATCCGGTTAGCCGTAAGAATGGCTTCCCCCCCCTCCCCCCCCCCAAGTTCTATGGCAAACCAGAACTTATCAACAATGCGTTCATCATCTCCTTTAATGAACGATTCTTTTTTCTCGCAATCCCATTGGATTGGGGCGTGTAAGGGCCGTTGTTTGATGAATAATTCCATATTCTAAACATATTTCTTCAAAAGGAGATTCATATTCACCACCCCTATCACTTCTTATCATTTTGATTTTCTTATTAAGTTGCATTTCAACTTCATTTTTGTGTTGCTTGAATGCATCTATTACTTCATCTTTGTAATTAAGTAAGTAAGCATAGCAATATCGAGTACTGTCGTCAGTAAAAGTTATGAAATACTTCTTTCCACCGCGAGATGGTATTGACTTGATGTTGCAAATATCTGTGTGACCTAAGTCTAAAGGATTTGAATTCCTTTCAACTGCTTATAAGGATGTTTAACATACTTAGATTCCACACATATTTGACATTTTGATTTGTAGCATTCAAACTTAGGCAATACTTCCACATTAATTATTTTTCGCAAGGTTTTATAATTGACATGTCCCAAACGTATATGCCATAAATCATTTGACTCAAGTAAGTAAGAAGAAGCTGAAATTTTAATATTCTCAACGATCATTACAATCAGTTTGAAAAGGGCCTCAGTGAGTTAACCTTTTCCTACAAACATCTCATTCATACTTATTACAACCTTATCAGATACAAAATACACTTAAACCCGTTCTTAACGAGAAGTTCAAAAGAGACTAAGTTCTTCCTAATTCCAGGAACATGAAGGATGTTGTTCAGAGTCACCACCTTGCCAGAAGTCATTTTCAGAAATATCTTGCCACATCCTTCAATCTTGACTGTTGCAGAATTTCCATAGAAAGCGTCTCTTCAGGTCCAACGGGAGCATAAGTAGCAAACGCTTCTCTAACAGCACAAATATGGCGAGTGGCTACAGAATCAATCCACCATTCTTTAGGATTTCCTACCAGGTTGCATTCAGAAAGCATAGCACACAAGTCATCAATATCCTCGTGCTTTTCAACCATGTTTGCTTGACCCTTCTTCTTGTCTTTCCTTGGAGCACGATAATCTGCAGATTTATGTCCAGCTTTCCCACAGTTGTAGCAATTTTTTTTGAACCACTTCTTGCTTGGGTTGCTTTTTGGTCCAAAAGCCTTCTTCCTCTTTCTATTATTTTGAGGAGCATCCTCAACAATGTTTGCTCCCATTATTGTTGAGTTTCCACGACCTTTCTTTTCAGCAGCTTTGCTGTCCTCTTTGATTCTCAACCGAAAAGATCTCAAGCGACATCTCCTTGCGCTTGTGTTACAAGTAATTTTTGAAGTCCTTCCACAAAGGAGGCAACTTATCAATTATCGCTGCAACTTGGAATGCTTCATTGATGATAAGACCTTCAATGAAAATTCTGCTAGTAATAATAATATAATTAATACTTTCAACATAAGTATTAATTCGACTTATACCTTCAGCAAGGAGAGCGTGAATAATCGCTTGCAATTCCTGGACTTGGTAATAACAGACTTGCTATCTACCATTTTATAGTCCAAAAATTTAGCGCCAACAAATTTCTTCAACCCTGTATCCTCAGTTTTGTATTTCTTTTCAAGTGCAATCCACAGTTCTTTTGGCGTCTCCACATTACTATAGACGTTATACAGATCGTCCTGCAGTCCGCTAAGAATGTAATTCTTGCACAAAAAATCAAAATGCTTCCACGCCTCAGTCACGAGAAAGCGTTCATTATTTGGAGTTTCGTCGGGCAGAACAGGAACATCTTCCTTAATGAACTTCTGTAGAGTTAAAGTCGGCAAGTAGAAGAACATCTTCTGCTGCCATCACTTGAAATCAATCTCGAAAAATTTTTCGGGCTTTTCTGCCGGTGCTGGTGCAAATGCCGGTGTTGTTCAGCTTGTCGATGCATTGGCAGTCACCATAGGAACATCCTGGTTTCCGTTCTAAGTCATCATTTCTGTAAAAGAATGACACAAACAAACGTTTAATAAACGGTGAAGTTTTTATATCTTCAAACCAAATAAAATTGGAGTAGAAAATCACGTAGATTTTAATCTCCAACGGCATAGAAAATTGTTAGGATTTTAATCTCCGAATAACAGATAATAAACCAAAACCGAATATACGTTAAAGTAAACAAATGAACTAGAAAACCACGAAGGTTTTAATTTCCAAAACGGGAGTAGAAAATCACAAAGGTTTTTGTCTCCAGAATAGTGAGTATAATACAAATACAGAAAATAATTAAGTTCCTTAAGCTTGTTAGAATATTGTATTTGAAAAATAATTCTGGAGAAGAAAACAACGTATAAACAGAAATGTGGAAGAAGTAGAAATTAATCCGAACCCATTGAATTCACAGTGTTTCCTTAAGGAACTTAATCCCTTGCTAGTACCCCGAGGTTGTGGATTATTTTCTCCTAGGATAGAACGGATTACACACTGGTGTAGCGGTACTTCAAACCCCAGTGTTTCAACGAACACAAATGGCGGTAGCAAATCACACTTACGTTGTTTGTTTTGTAAAAAACAATGCAGAAAGGAAGAGAAGAATTCAAAATTTTCTTAAGGAAAATTTTTAAGGAACGGTCTGCTATTTATAGCCAACATGTTGAGTTTAAACGAAGAGGTGCAACTCTTCAGAAGGTCTCATGACTGTTCACGTAAAACGGTCATTACGTAAATGGCTATTTACGCAAAATAAAACGGAAATTCAAAACGCGGAGGAAAATTAATTTTCCGTTACATAAATGACTAATTTGGATTAAATAATATTACGTTAATCTTGATATTAACAAATAAATTTGGTCCAAAAAATAAATCAATCAATTGATCATTTGACCAAATCCAAATCCATATCCAAAGCTAAAGCTTGCCCTCTTCTTAACTCTTTAAGAGCTAGAAGAAGAACAATTGTATATATACCCATCAAAAGTCTTTTCCTCCTCCAATATGGGACAACGTCCCTTTGTCAAAGAGGGAAAATCAAAATTTCATTTTTCCCTCCATTTCCCATTCACCATCTTTTAAGCTAAAATAAGCTTTAAAACCTAACAGTGTTGTACCTCCAATATGGGACTTTTCGGCACGAATTCGAATTAGTCGGCCCCATTGCGTATATCGGACCCCTGGGGGAAACAAAAAAAAAGTAAGTTCAGGCGGAAGGTAAACTTGGTGTTTTCGAATTTCACCCCAACGTAGCGACTTCAATTTTTCATGCCGACGTACGACACTAAAACTTTTTCTTTTCATCATTAACCTATTATTATATTGCTTGTACTCTTTAGATACGTCAAAATTTTTATATATTGATGATTCTCTTTCAATATCGCCCCTTCTTTATATTCAGCAATAAATATCGATCCCATTGCTCTTAACGGCTCTCTCTACTACTACTGCTTTTCTCTTTATCTCTCTTATGTTCGTTCCTTCATATCCAAAACCAGTTTCACTCTCTCTTATATTTCCCTTTTTAGTCTCATTCACTTTCAGCCTTTTTCTTGATCTTGACATTAACAACTAGAAAATGGAGGGTGAGAGTTTGTCTGATCATTTCTTTGAGGATTCTGAATTTGACATCTTTAGTATTTTAGAGGCTTTAGATGGAGGCGGTGCGTCGGAGTTTAACATGAGTAACACCACAACAACAACGACGACGACGACAACTTCGGATGAAATTAATGGTTTAGTTTCAAAAGAAGAAGAGAAGAAAAGGAAGTTGGTTTCTCAGAAATCAACAGGTTCGAGTGCAACTTTACAAGAAAACTCAGAAACTGAAGCAGACGGTGGTGCTACACCAAATAGCAATAAGAGACAAAGAGTAGCAACAGTAATTGGTGGGGTAGAGGAGGGAAATAACCAAATGGAAACAAAGATTTCTCACATAACAGTTGAAAGAAACCGCAGAAAGCAAATGAATGAACATTTGTCTGTTCTTCGCTCTTTGATGCCTTGTTTTTATGCTAAACGAGTACGCTTCTATTTCTCTTTTCCAACTATATATTGCTATCTTTTCATTTTCTAGAGGTTAATTTCAACCATATCTGCTTTTGAGTTTAATTAACTTCTATACTTTTTTCCTTCTTCTCTGTGGTTCGAAAACGTATCATTACATTCTCGTCTAAATCTTGTTTTTCAATTACTTAAACTGAATTTTCACACTAATCATATCATGTTAATAGATAACTACAAGTAAAAGTTGAATAAAAAGAGAGATAAGGAAGTTAAAAACTTAATCAGATTATCTGATACAACAAGTTAAAATATATTAATAGTGTAAAAACTCCTTAGACTGCACTAGGTTTGTTGTTGGTGTGGTTGTCGTTGTTCAAGCATATATAAGTTAGTTAGTTCTCAATCTTTTTGCTTACACTTTGGTTAACTACTTGTCTTGTATAATAATCTGATGAACTAATTAACACATGTAAGAAACCTTAAATGAAATAATTTTCTAGTGGGTGTGGGGGCATGCATGTTCTAAATGTGTTCTTGAAAATGTTCTACGTACTACACTTCTGAAACGCCATTTCCTTGTTTTGAAGTTAATTAGCATAATTTAAATTTCTTGTTTACATGTTTAATCAGGGTGATCAAGCATCAATAATTGGTGGGGTAGTGGATTACATAAACGAGCTGCAGCAAGTTTTACAATCATTAGAAGCCAAGAAACAGCGCAAAGTTTACAGTGAAGTTCTAAGTCCAAGACTAGTAATTCCAAGTCCAAGAGTATTACCTTCACCACTTAGTCCAAGAAAACCACCACTTAGCCCCAAAATTAACTTACCAATTAGCCCAAGAACCCCACAACCAACCAGCCCTTATAAACCTAATAATAATAATAATAATAATAATAACAACAGGTTACAGCAACCAACAATATCTGCTACTCCACTTGAACCATCTCCTACTTCTTCTTCAACTAATTCCTCCATTGACAGTGTCAATGAACTTGCTGCTAATTCAAAATCAGCAATTGCTGATGTAGAGGTGAAATTCTCAGGCGCTAATGTTATACTGAAGACGGTTTCGCCGCGAATTCCTGGCCAAGCTGTGAAGATTATTGCTGCTTTAGAAGAACTCGCACTGGAAATACTACATGTTAGTATCAGTACTATTGATGGAACCATGCTCAACTCTTTCACTATTAAGGTAAATTCATAAGTTTAAAGTTACGTACGTTATTTATACGACCAGATTAAATTGATCTATAACAATAGAACTGATATTTATATAGTCAATGTATATACTTAAATTCATACGTACATAAGGCTAGCTCAATAACTCTCAAATTACTATCATGAAGCTGAATTCACCCTAGCAAGTTACGCAGCTGGCATTATTATTACCTTCTTTTATGACCAAGTATAAATCTTTCACAATTTGAAGTAAGTTCTACTACTATAATTTATTGGTAGCTCAAGTCCTAAAATGTATTTTCATGATAAGAACCTTAAACCACTTTATTTTATTATTTTTCTATTTCAATCTCTTTCATTTAATGCACCTTTACCTAGAGGTGTACAAGAAGTTGAATATACATCTTTTTTGTTATAATTGACCTAAGCTTATTCCAAATATGACTATACATAACATATCATAGTTTGATATGGAGATAGAGTTGACAAGTCAGGACAATTGAGGAAACTTTTTTACTAGCACAAAATGTTATATTTGATGCCAAAAATTCCTAGTAATCATTTGATTCCGATGGTGAAACATACTTGTGGGCAATCATTTGTACTTTCTGGTTAACTTTTCTACATATGGCACCCTTGACAACCACACTTCTTCCAAAAGATTTTAACTCCGGTATTATTTCAGTAAATTTAATTTACTATCGGTATTAAAGCATTAATCTTCATGTATCACTAACAGCATATGGAAAAGACTAAGCCCGTTTGGCCATAAAATATTTTTCACTTTGTTTCGAAATCAATGTTTGGCCATAAAATTTTCAATTTTCACTTGAAGATGAATTTTGAAATTTTTCGAAAATTTGAAAAATTCTAAAAAGCTGTTTTCCAAAAAATTTCACTCAGATCACTCAAAAAATTAAAAAACAACCCAAAATTATATTCATGTCCAAACACAACTCTAATTTTTAAATACTATTTTAACTTAAATTTTTTTTTTTTCACATTCATCGGAATTTTATAATTGTTATGTCCAAACCCACTTAAACACTTTCTAGAGAATCCCTGTGGTTTCTTTAAATTAGTGAGGATTTCAAAGCTAATGATTGGTAATTTGTTGTGCTTTGACAGATCGGAATTGAATGCCAACTAAGTGCTGAGGAACTGGCTCATCAGATTCAGCAGACATTCTGCTAAGCCCAGTACTCAATAATTACTTTAGTAATTTAGTAGTACATGTCCAGACCACCTTTTTTCCTTCTTTTTTTTTTTAACTAAAAGAAGTGTCGCATTCCTAGATCGATCTGACTAGGGAGCTGTAACAATAAAAGAGAATGTGGGTAGGTTGAATTTACCACCATTCTGTTTTAACAGATGTTACGTATAGATTGTATTTACTAGCTAGTGATCGTTTGATATGACCCTTCTGTACTCATTTTCTTATGTTCAGTCTTTGTATTTTCATTTGTGTACTCCGTGTCCTCTTTAAACTAAGTAATTATAATGTGTTCTTTCACTTAATTTCATCTGTTTTGCTGCCAATTAATGAACTTATATATTTCTATAAAAAATAATAGCTCAAACATCAAGGAATTAATTAAATCAGTGGAATCCGAGGTAAAATTAAACTATGAAGGAATGAGATATATATCATTGTCAAAGAGTTTGCATGTGATCATATACTCTTAATAGAGCTCTATACGTACTGTATATATACCAGTTGGATGCCTTGTCATGCTTTAACGGTTCCTAATCTGTAAATTACCTAATGTGGTCCGACCTTTCTTTGGATAGGACCTCACGTATAGCATGTATAATATTAATACCAGTCTGAGGCGTAGGTATAAGTCCAGATACGGGTTCAGTAGAACGACATAGTTTTGGTCAAACAATGTATTTGTATTAAGAAATTCATTAAATATATAGACATATAAATTTTAGAATGCAGTTATTAGCTAGCATTTAAATAAAGTCGTCATTCTAAGATTGAGAACCCATAAGTTGGTATTCTGGCATGCCTCTGGCATCGGGTTGTCTTTTTTAATTTTATTTACTGCAAATGAATTTGTGAAATTAATATATTATGGGGTAATAGTTATAGAGATATTTATACATTCCAAATACAGAAGTGAAGATTAACATAGAGAACCCATCTTCTCTAGCTAAATTGCCAAATTGATACCTACGTTGTGTGAGAAGCTACAGTACATTTGAGCAATGGGTGCAAATGCATTCATTATCTTTTTACTAATATGATATTTAAACTAAATTTGCACATAAATGCAAAAAGATGAGTAGTATTGAATACAATGATAATCTTCACACATTCATGTAGAATTTATAATTTACGTTTAGTATTTAATCCGTATGCCTCGTATCAGCCACATACAAAAAGCCTCTGGGCTGCATGCATTTCATCGATGAGTTTGCTAATTTGATGATGAAGCAAAAACCAATAATATTTGCACCTTAATACATATGTTTGGAAACATACCTTTAGACAAAGGAGGAAACTATTTACGTTCTCCAGCCTTTTCCATTCCAATAATGAATTTAGGAGTCATGCACGAATTATATTTGTTAGAAGATATACTTAAGTAAATAAAAATTTGATTTGTCGAATAGTTTAAGTTTTTATATGAGAAGGTGACACATTAACATGGTATTATAGAGCAAGCGGAGGTCCTGAGTTCGAGTTTCACCACCACTTATTAATTAAAAAAAAAATTACGTACTTGGCTCGTCAAAAATGAATCAAGACAACACGTGAGGTTGTGTGTTGAAGTCACAATTAAATAAAAATATACTCTAGTCGCTTAAACAGTTTGACTTCAAATCGTATTAATGTAGTCCTCTTTATACCAACTTAGCTGAAATTTCATGAAAAAACACGTAGGTATATTATATTATTAAGTTGGCACCACAGATCTACTAATATACCCATCTAAATATTGCTTAATCAAGTGAGAGAGTAAATTAAGTCTAATGCAATATCGACTTCACCCTAGATCATTGAATGAGCTATTAGAGCTTTCTCAGTATGTCCCAATGATCAGGACTGTTGGGGTTTTATGTATTTAAGTATTTTAAATACTTAAAAGAGCGTGAATGGGAAATGGAGGGAAATGAAATTTTTGAGTGAAATTTTAAGTTTCTCCTTTGGCAAAGGGACATTGTCCCATATTGGAAGAGGATGTTAGGTGTTTGCCATAATTTTCTTACTATATTTGGTTTTCCTATCTCTTGAAGGAAAAGGGCAATATAATTACCTTAACTGGGTTTTCCTTTTTGTAAAAGGAAATTATAAATCTCCAATATTTGGCTAGTCCTTTTTCTTGTAGGAAAAGGTTTGGACTTCTATAAATTGAGGATCCTTCCTTCACATTCAGTAGCATCCACAATGTAGCCGTATGGGATTTGAGAGTCGTGTTTAGGGGGAGAACTTTACGGGACAAGTGTTAGTGTGTCACTTGTGTTTGCCTCTTCGTGAGGTTGTTCTCTCGATATTTTGTACTCTCTTTTTATTATAGTGGATTGCTCATCTCCGTTGTGGACGTAGGTCAGTTGACCGAACCACGTTAAATGTTTGTGTTTCTTTTGGTAGATTTCTCCTTTGTTGTCTGATTTATCGTCGTTGAAGGTTTGCTTTGCTAGCTTCCGCATGACACCTGACTTTTTTCGGTCCTAACAGAGGAAGAGGTTTTTTATGGGTATATAAGCAATTGCTCTTCTTCTAGCTCTTAAAGAGTTGAGAAGAAGGCAAACCTCGCGCCGTCGTCGCTCGCTCGGCTTCGGCTTCGGCTTCGGCTTCGGCTTCGGCTTCGGCTTATTGATTAATTTTTTGGATCAAATTTATTTGTTAATAGTAAAATATTAACAGAAATGTTATTAAATATTTGTTTTAATAACGGAATATTAATATTAAAATAGATATTAATATTAAATCCAATCCGTTTTTCTGTTTTGGGCCGTTTTGCATAAACAGCCATTCTGAAGAGTTGCACCTCTTCAGATTTCAGCCCAACTTTGGCTATAAATATAAGACTATTCTGCTCAGAATTTCCATACGAATTTTCTGAGTTCTTCTCCTCTCTTCTGCATATTTTAACTTCAAAGAAAGCAACAGCAAGTGTGATTTGCTACCGAACTTTATGTTCGCTGAAATACTGGGGTTTGAAGTACCACTACACCAGTGTGTAATTCGTTCTATCCTGGGAGGAAATAATCCATAACCTTGGGTACTAGGAGGGGATTAAATTCCTTAAGGAAACACTGTGAATTCAGTGGGCTCGAATTGGTTTTTTGTTATTTCATTTACATTTCTGTTTATGTTATTTTATTTTCTCCAGAATTGTTTTACAAATACAGATTAATAACAAGGACATGATTATCTTCATCTTCCTATCCTAGCCTACCCTAACAACTCTCTTTTGGAGTTTGTAATGAAGACCTGAACCTATGCTTCTAAATAGGTTCTGTATCGTTGTTCAATCTATACCCTGTTATAAGGCCAGAAACTAGCTACAAGACTATAGTTGAGGCTTACCCTTCAATTAATTGACTACTTCCAAAATGTAAGACATATAAGAGTTTCTATAAGTCAGTTCAATCGTAATGTACTTGAATCTTCAGTAATTAATGATACAATGACTAATGTGTTAGGTGTTTGCCATAATTTTCTTACCATATTTGGTTTTTCTATTTGTTGAAGGAAAGGACAACATGTTTACCTTAATTGAGTTTTCCTTCTTGTAGAAGGAAATTACAAATCTCCTATATTTGGCTAGTCCTTTTTCTTGTAAGAAAAGGTTTGGACTTCTATAAATTGAGGATCATTCCTTCTCATTCAGTAGCATCCACAATGTAGCCATATGGGGTTTGAGGGTCGTGTTTAGGGGAGAACTTTACGGGACAAGTGTTAGTGTGTCACTTGTGTTTGCCTCTTCGTGAGGTTGTTCTCTCGATATTTTGTACTCTCTTTTTATTATAGTGGATTGCTCATCTCCGTTGTGGACGTAGGTCAGTTGACCGAACCACGTTCAATGTTTGTGTCTCTTTTGGTAGATTTCTCCTTTGTTGTCTGATTTATCGTCGTTGAAGATTTGCTTTGCTAGCTTTCGCATGACACCTGACTTTTTTCGGTCCTAACAAGTGGTATCAGAGTGAGGTTTAAGACAGGTTCATCACGACAGTTTCAGTTCTAGCCGCAACCTATTTGACGATAATCGTGATTTTTGTCTGAGAATTTGACCGGTGTGCTACGCACGTTGAGACAAACTTTGTGGTGGAGATTTGGAGCGACCTGCTGAAGGCTATGTGATGAAGGTAGATCAAGTTTATTTTGTTAGAAAATTCAGGCCGAGGGGGAGAATTGTTAGGTGTTTGTCCAGATTTTCTTACCATAATTGGTTTCCTATCTCATGAAGGAAAGAACAACATATTTATCATAATTGGGTTTTTCTTTTCCTAGAAGGAAAATATAATTCTTCCATATTTGGCTAGTCCCTTTTCTGGTAGGAAAATGTTTGGAGTTCTATAAATTGAAGATCCGTCCTCCTCATTCAATAGCATCCACAATGTAGCCATATGGGGTTTGTGAGTCGTGTTTAGGGGGAGAACTTTACGGGACAGGTGTTAGTGTATCACTTGTGTTTGCCTCTTCGTGAGGTTGTTCTCTCGTTATTTTGCACTCTCTTTTATTATAGTGGATTGCTCATCTCCGTCGTGGACGTATGTCAATTGACTGAACCACGTTAAATGTTTGTGTCTCTTTTGGTATATTTCTCTTTTGTTGTCGAACTTACCGTTGTTCAAGGTTTGCTTTGCTAGATTCCGTATGACACCTGAATTTTTCGGTCCTAACAAGTGGTATCAGAGCGAGGTTTAAGGCAGGTTCATCTTGGCAGGTTTAGTTCTAGTCGCAACCTATTTGACGGTAATCATGATTTTTGTCTGAGAAATTTGATCGGAGTGCTACGCACGTTGAGACAAACTTTGTGGTGGAAATTTGGAGATGCGACCTGTTGAAGGCTACGTGAAGAAGGTGGATCAAGTTTATTTTGTCAGAAAATTCAGGCCAAGAGGGAGAACTGTTAGGCGTTTGCCATAATTTTCTTACCATATTTGGTTTTCCTATTTGTTGAAAGAAAGGGCAACATGTTTACCTTAATTGGGTTTTCCTTCTTGTAGAAGGAAATTACAAATCTCCTATATTTGGCTAGTCTTTTTCCTTGTAGGAAAAGGTTTGGACTTCTATAAATTGAGGATCCTTCCTTCTCATTCAGTAGCATCCACAATGTAGCCATATGGGGTTTGAGGGTCGTGTTTAGGGGGAGAACTTTACGGGACAAGTGTTAGTGTGTCACTTGTGTTTGCCTTTTCGTGAGGTTGTTCTCACGATATTTTGTACTCTCTTTTTATATAGTGGATTGCTCATCTCTGTTCGTGGACGTAGGTCAACTGGCCGAACCTACACGTTAAATGTTTGTGTCTCTTTTAATTTATTCTCTTTTATTATCTGATTTATCGTCGTTTAAGATTTGCGTTATTAGCTTCCGCAGGACACCTGAATCTTTCCGGTCCTAACATAATGTTACTCCCTTCATCATATTTTAACAGTATTACTTCGCTTAAACACAAGTTAAAGTTGAGGGTTTTGCTGAATTATTAGTCGTATATGATCTTTTTTTGTAGTGGATACTCGATGTACAGAGGCAGAGCTAGCTTATAATTAGGTGCGGGTGCAGCCGAACCCAATTACTTTTGCTCAAATATTGTATTTTTATTAGAAAATTCGTTAAATATATATCAATATTTAATTGCAAATCCAGTAACTAACATGAGCTATATGTTTCGTGACAAATTCAAAACTCGTACTTAAATTCTGGCTCTGCCTATCATGCATCTTTTTTATTAGATGGACTTGAAGAGCTCAAACCAACATGGTTAATATAAAAGTTATTGTAGGACACTATTTTTTATTTTTTTTTGGATTAACTTGATACTTATATATATACGTGTGGAAATGCATGTGGTCCTATTATATACTAGGGGTGTCAAATGGGCGGGTTGGGTCAATTTTGGGCGGGTCAAAATGGGTTGAGTCATTAATATTTGACCCGCCCAAAAGTTACTTGGGCTAAGATGGGTTGGGTCAAGATGGGTTAAAATTCGGGTCATAACCCAACCCGCCCAACTCTTATTAAACTTTAATGAATATGTGTTATTTTCTTATTAATTGTATAATTACTAAATAAGGCTTTTTTGCTTTTGTTATGGTCATATTTAAAATATTAAACAAAAAATAAAATTATTTCTAAGATATTTTGATAAACTTACTCATGGATCAATTTTTGGCTAAAAATTAGCTCAACTTTAAATGGGTTGAGATGAGTTGGGTCAAGATGGGCTAAGTTTAATAAATAGGCGGGTCAATAACTAACCTAACTTTGGGCGGGTTGGATGGGTCATTTGGGCTTGGGCCAAATTTGACAGCCTTATTATATACGTGTGGAAATGGTATGCAACTTTTACGGATTTGAATAAATTCCAAGTTTGTGTATTATTTAAGAGACATAGAAAAGTTTTATTCAAAAGTTTTATAAAAGGTCCCGAAATTAAAGGTGAGAAAATTTCTTCAAAATAGGCTGTGATGGACCACACTGGAAGTGACGGCCCTGTGCTGTTATGAGCTATTAGCAAATTAATGATTTCCCTTTCTTTCTATCAGAATCTTAGTACTATTCAATTATATCAACAAAAAAAGGAAACGCCATTAACGCTCTATGCTTTTGCAGGGATATGGAAGCCAATATGATGTTACGTGACGACGCTTTTGCATATGGTCTCTTCCTCTGGCACATTACTACTTGAGGGGTATCATACTAAGGGACAGGTTAGTTGAATTTGGGGCGGATCGAAATATCAAAGAGCTATTTTTATGAATTCTATATTTGTAGTTTGATAGAGAGGAGATCCAGGAAATTTATTTGAATCTAATTCTCCCTAACTTTTTTTATTCCAATCAACGGCCTCTTAATACTGCACTACTAGAAATTTGGGAAAAACCCACCAAAGTTGGTCGGTTTTTCAACATATTTTAATTTTTAATTTTTTTTTACGAAACCGACCAACTTTGGTCGGTTTTCTTTAGCGCGAAAATGCGGGAAACTATTTTTGAGTCCCGCGAAGTTTATTTTTCAAGAAACCGACCAACTTTGGTCGGTTTTTGCAATTAAAATAAATAAAAAATAATATTAAAAAGACCGACCAACTTTGATCGATACATTCGGCCGGTCATTTTAAAAAACCGACCAACTTTGGTCGCTAATTTTATTTTTTAGTAAAGTCGACCAACTTTGATCGGTTATTTTCGTGCGTAAATACAATTAAAGAGTATAAATAAAAAAAAGACAATCTTAAAACAAAATGCACCAATGGTCTAGTGGTAGAATAGTATCCTGCCACAATACACACCCCCGTTCGATTCCCAGGCGGTGAATCTTTTGATTACATAATTAAAATACCGAACAACTTTGGTCGATGTTTTTTTTTGCAATATTTTTTTTCTGAATTTAATTTACCGACCAACGTTGGTCGGTAATTTCCGACCAACTTTGGTCGGTATACTAAAGTGACCGCCAAAATACCGTCTATGCGTATTTGGTCGTATTTTGGTCGGTAATTGGCCATGACCAATTTTTTTAATTGCTAATTACTGAATTTCTAGTATGTGGTTCTTTTGGACTCAAACTACACAAATAGGTGTAAAAAAAAAAAGTTACCATACTATATATAATGCCAGAAAACCTGGCGCTATACATTAACGGTAACTGCACCGTTAATGTATAGCGCCAGATTTTCTGGCGTTATACAAAAAAAATCTGACACAGCTGATATAGTGCCACAAAAAGTGGCGCTATATGTTCTTCTAGAGCTACGTGCTCTTTCTTTTTCTTTTTGGTAATTATTAGACATATGAAATAACTATGAAATATGTTGTTGTCAATTTATTTGCACTTTGAATATTACGGACGTCATGGAAAAAAAGTGTTGTTGTCTACTCCTAAAAAAAAGAAGCTAACACTCTGTTTGGATCACTGTTCCCCATCGTTTTATAAGGGATCGTATTGTACTGTATTGTATTGTATCGTATCGTTTTATGAATACAATGTTTGGATAGATTGTATTGTTCGTTGTTGTTAAATAACATTTTGCTATTTGGTTTGACTGTATCGTACTGTACTTTAACTGATAAGTTTACTACAATACCCTCAATTATTTTAAATATTTAATTTATCAAAAATTACACATAAAAATTATTTAAGAAAATCACTTTCTACTAACTAATCACTAATTATGTCTTATATATAAATTAAGCAATTAAATTCATGCAAATTCTATCGAAATTAGTTGAACAAGTTAATAATATTAAAAATAATAATAAGTACACTATATTTATAATTAGATCATAATAATAAAAATTTTAAAAAAAAATATTAAGTAGAATCCATTCAGACAAAAGTAAAACAAAACATTTACCTGAAGAGTATGGAGAAGCGGCAGAAGAACAAAATGAGTTTTTCACGTATGTAGGTTATTATATACTAGGTTATATTTGGGATGTCGTCTTGAGAATTTATATCGGTTATTAGACTTCATGTAGAATTCTATTACAAAATTATGTGAGAAAGAGACTTTGCTATTATTTAAAATAAAAAGGTAAAGGGTAAATAGAATTATAAAGTAATAAGTTAGGGCATAATTGGAAAGAAAAATAGGAAACGATCCCACCACGACTCTAATTTTTCTTCCAAAAAATCAATAATTAGTGATGAACTTTTTATGGTACCTAATAATTTTATAGGTTAAATAGAGATGATACAATGATTATCGATAATTTGTTTATGCTATTACTGACAAAACTAAGGTTGCAAAAAATATAAAACGTTTAGTGCAAAAAATATAAAACGTTTAGTGACACAAATTTTAATCTTGTGGTATTTTGTGGTAGTACAATATATTCAAAGTACAAATAAATTGACAACAACATATTTCATAGTTATTTCATATGTCTAATAATTACCAAAAAGAAAAAGAAAGAGAACGTAGCTCTAGAAGAATATATAGCGCCACTTTTTGTGGCACTATATCAGCTGTGTCAGATTTTTTTTGTATAACGCCAGAAAATCTGGCGCTATACATTAACGGTGCAGTTACCGTTAGTGTATAGCGCCAGATTTTCTGGCGTTATATATAGTATGGTAACTTTTTTTTTTACACCTATTTGTGTAGTTTGAGTCCAAAAAAATCACATTTTGGTTCCGGACTCTCCAAATTTACGGATTGGTAACATGAGCTAATTTGGTCACCGCTATACTTGATTAACCGGTGGCTTGTTAGGCCAACTAGCCAAGTGACAGTAAGCATGAGACGATCATACTAATCTACCTTGGGAAATGTTTTAGGAAAATCTGGAAGGTGAGGTGAAAACTGTAATATGGGTACTATATATACCTGTATGTTTATATATCATACGGAAAAGGGTTATGTTTGGCCCTGTACTCTTCAAAAAGGGTTATATTTGTCCCTCATTATATTTTTTGATATATTTATCCTTATCGTTATACTTTAGAATCATATTTGTCCCTGTACTCTTCAAAAATGGTTACATTTGTCCTTCGTTATACTTTTTGACATATTTATCATTACAGTTATACTTTAAGATCATAATTGCCCCTCATCCATTAAATCCCCATGTCCCACCTTTGTTTTCCTACATGGCGCCTATGTGAATTTCCAATTTAAATATGGTCACCTATTTAAGATAATATAACTCGCCCACCCAATTTAAATATGGTCACCTGTTTAAGATAAAGTTCTTTTTCAGCTTCATGTTTTTCGGATAGCAGCGGCAACATATTGGCAAACAAGAACTTTGAAATCAAAATCACTAATCTGATACAACTCACAATTATTGCAGTAACCAAAGTAAATTACGAGAAGTTGCACAACAATGGAGTTAATGACAAATGTCAGTGCTTAAAATAGAGCACTGACAGAAGCCTAAAACTCGAAGAAAACTTTCAAGTTTATTTAAGAAAATGTCAAGATGAGTGAAGATTTGAATAGCGCCTATAAGCGAGATTGAATCGAGTTGTTGCCGTCGGATGAATTAGGGGTAACACTTCACTCACTGTCCAAAATTTTCTCGCTCGGACTTGATTTGATAGGTTGTCGCTGCTATCCGGAAAACATGTAGTTGATTTGGAGAAGAGAGATGGACGAGTGGGGGTTGGGAATGAGGATTTCTGTTTATTTTAGTTAGTGGGTCTGGTTAATTGGGTGGCGGGTTAAATTATCGTAAATAGGTGACCATACTTAAATTGGAGGAAAAAGAAATCCACATAGGCACCATGTAGGAAAACAAAGGTAGAACATGGGGATTTAATGGATGAGGGGCAAATATGATCATAAAGTATACTGTAAGGATAAATATGTCAAAAAAGTATAACGAAGGCCAAATGTAACCCTTTTTGAAGAGTACATGGACAAATATGATCCTAAAGTATAACGATAAGGATAAATATATCAAAAAAGTATAACGAAGGACAAATATAACCCTTTTGGAAGAGTACAGAGGCAAATATGACCCTTTTCCGTATATCATATACATATGTTCTTCTTATACATAGTGAAAAAACTAGTCAATGGGCGGAAATTGTTAGATTATTAATTTGCAGCCATAGCACAGACTAAGACACAATCATACAAATATAAAATCATCATCTTGAGTTAGAGTCTAAGGAAGCGTACCGTTAAACTTTACGGATTCAGCAGCGACAACAAACGACGATTAAGCCTGAGACCAACTTCCATGATCCACTAGCTACGCGCTCTCACAGCCCGGAGAACTTGACTGATAGGACGTCTACCGTTACCACGTATTCAAGAGGCAGAATACGCTAAGGTTTTCTAATAGAAAGGGAAAGGGGGGTTAGCCTCTATTTATAAAGAGTGCATACCCATCACAGGCCAATAGTTATTGAGCCTCACTTATCCACACACACAATATTTAATATTAGGCCTTTTATCTATCCACCACTTGGGCCACGTCACTATCCTTTCAGGCTATAACCAATTAACGTAAGTCCAAATTCTAACATTCTCCCACTTGGACGCCAACGTTAATTGAGGACAAGAAAACAATTTAAAAACTTTTGAGTTTTAAGAAAAATATTTTGAAAAAGATTTTAGACTCTACAGTGGCCACACTACTCACATAGCCAAAGATAGAATGACCCATATAACAATACATCCATTCTTAATAGAGAAGACTAACAATGAATCGTAGCAGGCATTAGACCATTTTAAGGGTGAATTCTATCTACGACCACATACGCTAGAATTTCCATCAACATGGATCAAACATGTGTGCTAAGCATATTATCTTTCTAATCAAGGTGAACAGAGTCAGATCTCTTAGAAAGAAATAATCCTCCAAGTGATATAATAACCATATCACCTCAGGAGCCTCCAAATTAAATGACACTAAAATCATATTTCCCCTGTGCCTTACCCGGGATAATCAAGGCAACAAGCAGCAAAACTCAAAGATATCATGAGTTTATGCAATATCCAGTTGGAAATAAAAAATAAATAAATTATCATGCCAGGCAATAAGCATAACAAATACAAAATAACATAAGCTTGCCTAAAAAGAGAATTTATTAAAAGCAATATCTCAGTTAGCAATTACAAAGTAACCACCGCTGACTAAAGCACATCAAAAGACTCTAAAATACTCATATTTTTAGTATGTTCATTAAACACTACAGGCCTAAGACCTTTAGTCAAATGATCAACCAACATAGATTCTGTGCTAATATGCTCAATACATATATCACCTTCTTTTACCATGTCTCTAACCTTAAAAAACTTAAGGCTAACATGCTTAGAGCCTCTTGTTTTCTTGTTATTCTTAGAGAAGAACACAGCTGCACTGTTGTCACAGAAAATAGTCACTGGCTTAGATATAAAATCTATAATTTGCAATTTAGTGAGAAAATTCTTCATCCAGACAGCATGTGAAGCAATCTCAAAACAAGCAATAAACTCAGCTTCCATTGTAGATGTAGTAGTGATACTCTGTTTCTCACTTTTCCAAAAAATAGCACCTCCAGCCAACAAAAATATTCCTAGAAGTTGATTTCGTAGTGTCTTGACAACCTACAAAATCAGAATCCGAATAAACCAGCAGGTCCATATTATCAACTTTTTTGTACACAAGCATGAAATCTTTGATGCGTTGTAGATATCTCATCACTTTCTTTGCAGCCACCAAATGTGCCCACTCGGGATTAGAAGAAAATCTTCCCAACCTATTAACAACAAATGATATATCAGGCCTAGTACAAACATGTATGTACATCAAACAACCAACAACACTTGCATATGGCACATCTCTCATAGTTCTCTTTTCAACATCATTTTTCGGACATTGATCCCTTGCTAAGTTTGTCTCCTTTTACAACAGGTGCAACACCTGGTCTACAGTCTTGCTTATTGCACTACTAAAAAATGGTTCTATTGGAACGGTTATTTTGCAACGGTTAGAGAACTGTTACAATACATTATGTTTTGGAACGGTTCAACCGTCCCAGTAGCGTCAAAAGGCTTTTGGGACACTTTTGAAGTAGAACTGTTCTAATAGGATAGTAACCGTCACCATAAATAAATCTATGAAGACGAATTATGAAGGCGATACAATAGGGATATTTACGAGAACGGTTTGGTAAAATAAAGTACTAATTGGAACGGTTAATTTTTCCTCCCTACTTTCCCTCCTGCATATTTATAAAAAAGAAAAAGAAAGAAAAAAGACCTCACCAAATTTTAATACTAACTCTTTTTAATTTATTTTGTAAGTTAGCAAACAGAAGCCTTTCGTCTCTCTCTCTAGTCTCAGAAGCCTTTCCTCTCTCAAGTCTTAAACCTAGAAAAAATCTCCATTGACGAACTGTGTGGCCTGCTCCGACGAACAAAGGTCCATTCCGAAGAAGGTCAACCATTTCGGCTAATATAAGAGAATCTCAGATGTAGGTTGTCGGTATTTTTCCCATATTCGGTATTTTCTATGGTTGTTTGATGTTCACTATTGTTTGGCCGAAAAATTATTTCACTGCTTCTTTTGTTTTCTTTCTTTGGTAAGATTTTTGATAAACCCATTAATTTACTCGGTCCTTTGTTTGTGTTATATGATAGATTTTGTGGTTTCTAGTTAGTAAAATTGGGGGTTTAGTTGGTGGATTTTGATTTCGTTTGTATTATATGATAATTTGTAAGTAGATATCCTGTGCATCTGAAAATTTCTGGCTACTTTCACTGTTTAGGATACTGGAATAATGGCTTCGTTAAATCTATATGTATTAGACTGTAAGTTGTCATTTGCTTTTCTTCCTATTCTGTTTGAGGTTTTTCCTATTTGTTTTCTCTTTGATTGAAAAAATATAAAGATATTACAGTGTGACACTAAGTCTGATTAAAAAATTATAGTGAAATATTACTTACCAGCATAGAAATGAGGCGATATTAGTGAATAAGGCCTTGACTATGGATAAAATTGGGGGTTTAGATTTTGAAAAATTTTCATAAATACATATGTTATAAGAGTGTATTTGATTATATACAACTACAACTGAAATCACATTTTGTAGAACATTTGTTTTCATTTCATAAAATTAAATATCTATAGCTAGCATCCAAAATATGGTAGAATTCCTACAATTAAGAAAACTGATTAATTATCAAATTAATTCAAACCTAAAAGATCTCCATTTAGTATGATATTAGTTAACCACTTATTAAGAGATATTATGTTATTTTTACGCAAATCACTTCGTAGATCTCCTCTTTAGAGTTTTCTGCTGTTGTTTGTTCATAGTCATATTGATCACCTTCACAGTTTTTTTACCTTATTCATCTTCTTGTTGATGCCTTCTACAACATTCATATCCATCATCATCTTCACAACATTATTATTTTATAGTATATATTGTATGATATATAATAATTGTGGGAAAAGAGAAGTTTGGTGATAAGACATACAACAAAGGTATTTGACAGAATGGTTCCTTCTCTATTGAAATTAACTATAATAAAGCGATCTGGTATAGTGATTCCAAAGAAATCATATGCTTTGTGCTTGGAGCTTGTTATGTATTTCAGAAATGAATCCTCGTGCTTGGCAATCTCACATCTATATTGATTTTACTTAACAACTTAAATCAACCCGTCAGTCCTAGTGAAGCAGTTGTGATAGAGTTTGGAAGCTTCCTCGGCACATTGGGAAGGAATACGAATCTATGTCCTTTTGATACGAATCATGTTCTAGGATATTTTAGTTTAGAACCTTTTTTATGCAAATTAAAAGTCATCTATTTTGATTTTTAAATTGTTGATCAAACAATGTATTCGTATTTTATTTTTATATATGAATAATGCGAGTTGGATATTTTAGTCTTATTTTGTGGTTTATATAAGTTATGGTATATAAAATTTTATTGCGTAGGAAAATATTCCTCATTTTGCTTCCATAAATATTAGAAATTACAATAGTCAATTGTTGCGATAGATAATATAACTGTTCCAATAGACCTAGTAAACACCAATAACAGCCCTCTAATAACTGTTGCAATATGGTGCAATATCCGTTGCAATAGGATACATATAATTGTTCCAATATATAACAAAACCGTTGCAATATATCATGAAAACCATCGCAATAGACTTAAAAATTGTTGGTATAATTATAACACAACGGTTTATAACCGTCCCAACATAACAGCGAACCGTTGGCATAGATTGATCAATGGTAGCAGTCATAACCGTTACAATAGACCTTTACGGAGACGGTTTTGAAACCGTTACAATTAACCGTTTTAGTTGACCTATTGTAACGCTGAATCTTAGAACGCGTCCCAAACCGTCCCATTAGCCCTACAGGGACGATTATAGTATCTATTGCTACGATTTTGAAATGGTTGCCATAGGCTTAATTTCTAGTAGTGTTGAAAGTTTTAAGAACACTCTCAATGTAGGTACGTTGTGATAAACCCAATAAACCACGTGACCTATCTCTTTTAATTTCTATCCCAAGAACAAAAGAGGCTTCACCAAGATCTTTCATATCAAAAGACCTAGACAAAAATTATTTGATCTCATTCATCAAGCCCTCATTTGTGGCAAGCAGAATGTCATCAACATAGAGAACCATAATAATGAAATTACCATTAGCTATTTTGAGATAAACACATTCATCAAGTTTATTTTTCGAAATCAAATTTGTAATAATTTCATCGAATTTCAAGTACTACTGCCTGGAGGCTTGTTTAAGCCCATATATGGATTTGTTAAGCTTGCATACTAGATGTTCTTTACCAGCTTCTTTAAATCTTTCTGGTTGAACCATATAAACTTCTTCAAGCAGACTCCCATTCAGGAAAGCAGTTTTAACATTCATCTGGTGCAACTCTAAATCAAAATAAGCCACAAGAGTCATCACAACTCTAAATGCATCCTTAGATGAAACAGGAGAAAATGTTTCTTTATAGTCAATACCTTCTTTCTATGTGTAACCCTTAGCAACCGACCTTGCCTTATAACGATCTATGTTTCCCTTGGAGTCTCTTTTAGTTTTAAACACCGATTTGTAACCAATAGGCCTAAAACTTACAAGCAATTCAATTAACTCCTACACTCTATTGTGTTCTATGGAGCGCATTTCATCTTTCATTGCCTCACGCCATTTGTCAACAAATAGAGAAGAAATAGATTGAGCATATGATAAAGGATTAGTCAGCCCTCGAGCATCACAAAGATTTTCAGTCACATACACGATAAAATCATCAGAGATGGCAGACCTTCTTTCTCTTTGTGACTTGCGGAGTGGTTCATTGTGTATATTTTGCTTAGGAACTATGGGATCTGCGTCGTTGGTACCTTGAGTCTCCCCCTCATGAATAGGTTGGTTTACTACCTTTTCATGTACAATAAGTACATGGACAATCACAATCACAAACATCATGCTCAAGAAATTTTGCATTAATAGACTCAACTATTCTAGTGCCACGCCCAGGACAGAAAAACCTAAAACCTTTAGAGTGGTCATGATAGACTATAAAGAAACAACTGGTAGTTTTAGGATCAGTTTTCTTTTTTGTGGGTGAATAAATACGAACTTCAGTTGGCATCCCCAAATGTGAAAATAATTCAAGCTAGGTTTTTGGGTTGTCCATAGTTCAAAGGGAATTTTCAACACAGATTTTCTAGGAACTCTATTCAGGATATAGCTAGCTATTTTTAAGGCTTCGCCCCAAAGAGACTCTGGTAGGCTAGTCCTTGATGTCATACTTCTCACCATTTCCATGAGAGTACGATTTCGTCTTTCAGCCACTGTCGCGCCTCCTTTTTTCCCTCCTCGCGGGGGGAAGTCTGGGTTTCGACATTTATGGGGGAATAACTCATTTCCTTTTGGGAATTGGATTTTTGAAGAGTCGCCACCTAACGGATTATGGTGCGTTAGGGCACCTAGAGCAATTAACTCCTAGATTGGTTTGCATTACCAGAGATTAGGGTAAGGGCTCGAAATAACCTCGAGGGGAAGGTGTTAGGCACCCCTCTTGGTCCACAACTGTGGGTCCCAGCCGAACTTATACTTATGAATTAGTCCATTAACAAAATAAATAGTTGAAGCAAATAATTGCAAGTAGAGCATGTTGGGCATTGTATAAGATAAGGATTTAAACAAGTTGTGTGCGTAAAAAAAAAAGGGAAAGTAAAGTTTTCAAGTAAGATGATTTGGGAGAGAGGGGTCCTAGGTTGGTTAGCCTATAGGATCACATCAGTACAATGCCCGGTAATCACTCCTTTGAAAGGGGCTACGCGTGGCACTAGCGCACCAGTCATCATATCCATATCTACCCTTCCCATCCCCTTAGTGGTCATGCAAAGCAAGTGTTGGTCAGCGATCTCTATTGCATGCTGCTACCCGTCCCTTCTTAATGGTCCTGGAGGGGTTTAGGACCTCTACCTATTGGTGGTTCTAGACAGACCCCTAAGGTTTAAAAGGTGAAAATACTAAGGCGACAAGCAATAACACATAGGACTTTTAGCAAACAAGGAAAGAAAGGAACAAATAAGAGGCGCAGTTTACCTCCACAAGTAAAACATATAAACAGCACGACTCAAACACAAATAAAGGCCTTTATGTTAAACAGTATCCTAAGGCAGGATGTCTAAATGAATATACAGGAGACGAGCAGCTTATTTTTATAAACTCAGAAGTAAAGCCCTGTCAATTGACTACTGATTTTTTAAAAAGCCTGTTAAACCCGAAGAACATTAAGTCACAAAAACGGTTTCAGGGTTGCAATATTCGAAAAACGTCCTATAGGCTTGCCTATATGCGGCATACAGATGACTACATTTTATATAGTGAAACAAGGCAGGTTTTTAAAACGGACCTTTTAAACCCTGTAGGCATGCTGTCTAATGATAGATTAAAGCAGTTTTGAAAGAATTCGTTTCAAGGAAATAAACCATTAATTAAACCAGTTTCGAAGTGACTGAACATGAGTTGGATTGATTTATTTAAGCTAGTTTAGGCAGAATTTCTAGTGACATTCCTTATAGGCAAGATTTCTAGTTGTTAAACACTGATTTCAGAAACTTTGCAGGCATGATGTCAAATAATAAAACATGCAACACTTATAGTAACAGAAGCCGGGTTAAATTATATCCTATAGGCATGGCATCTACTTGTGAAACTAATTTTTAGACTTATAAACATGATTTCTAACATGGAAAGGCAAGCATACTAAAATCCTATAGGCATGGTTTCTAACATGGTAAGGAAAACATTGTAAAATGTAAAGTCCTATAGACATGGTTTCTACCCGCATTGCCCCACAAGCATGTAACTATCCACCCCTTTTCACTAATTACCCCAATATTCGTTTACAAATTATTACAGACCATATGAATGAATTACATAAATAAATAAGAAAATAAGAAGTTATTCTATAGGGAGCCTTCAATTAGGCCCAGGTTTCCAAAGCCTCCAATAGCCTCAAATGCCCAAATTCCATAGACAATGTCATAGTCCAGGTGCATCAATGTTCCCTAAGGATCTCAAGGATCCCGGGCAGTGCTTACACCTAGACTTGGTAACCAAATCGAATAAGTGCAGTGTGGAAGGGCCAGCCTCAGTATGCCAGAGTTCAGAGAGTTCTCAAGAGGATCCCAAGACAGTACACATACTGGAGGGGGCAGAACCTATTGACTTAGGAGTAGAGTGGGAGTGCTTGACATAGTTTGAAAGGGTTTTAGTAAGAAAACTGTGTTAAAAAAAACTTGTTTGAAACAGTTTTGTAGAGTAAAAGAGAGAGTCATACAGTAAAACAACTTTGAAAGGAGAGAATTACAGGATTAGACAACAGTAAATCAAACATGGTGTCACGACCCTAAAATTGACCCGGTCGTGATGGCGCCTATCGTGAAACTAGGCCAGCCGACACAACTCCCGAATTAACCATTATTCAATAAAAGTCATCTTTATACCATTTATTAATCAACAAAATACCATTTATTAATCAACAATCTCATGATGTAAGTCTAAATGAATAGTGCGGAATTAATACACAAGCCCGACATCGGGATGTCACAAGTCACGAGCATCTACTAAGGTTTGAATACAGCTAAGAGTCTAAAAATGTACTAAATACAGTCTAAGGAAGACAAGAGGGAGAAAAGTAGTGCTGCGAAAGTCGGGCAGCTACCTCGCTAACTCCGATGACTCTGCCACTGAGCAACCAACTCCCGCTACCGGGTTCAAGATAATACCTGAATCTGCACACAAGGTGCAGGGAGTAATGTGAGTACGCCAACTCAGTAAGTAATAAAAGTAAATGAAAGCTGAGCAGTAAGAAAACACGTAAGCCGCGTCATAACGCTACAGCAAATGCAGTACATTTCCAAAACAGTACAGAAATCATCTACTTCGTAAATCAAGCTCAGTTTTAGTAAAATCTCTTAAAACAACATTCAATAGTTTCAAAACGAGTGATAAAATCAGTGAGTAAAAATGATAGAACCGTAAACAGCCCCTCAGACAAAACATGTACCATAAACCGCCCCTCAGGCATAATATCAACAGAACCAGCCCCTCGGGCTACCTCACAATCACTCGTAATCAGCCCCTCGGGCATAACATGAATCAAGAACCGCCCCTCGAGGAACATAGATCAAGAACAGCCCCTCGAGCTTTAATATGAAACAACAACAGCCCCTCGGGCTACAACACATCACTCACACTGGGTACCCGCGCTCACTGGAGGTGTACAGACTCCGGGAGGGGCCCCTTACGGCCCAAGCGCAATAACAAGCCATCTCGTGGCATAATCACTCCGGCTCCCGGCCTCACATAATAAACAGGATCACCATACTGGGTACCCGCACTCACTGGGGGTGTACAGACTCCTGGAGGGCCCCTTACGGCCAAGCGCAATATCAAGCCATCTCGTGGCATAATCAAATAGGCTCTCAGCCTCATATCAATCACAAGTCAGTACCACATGCTGCGGCGTGCAGCCCAATCCCATGACATCCTCACAACACAGGCCCTCGGCCTCACTCAGTCAAAACTCACTCAAGTCCCTCGGGCTGCCAGTAAAACAAGTACTCGGCTAAAAATATCATTTTTGAAATCAAGAGGAGTGAATAAAACCGAGTTATGAAAACAGTAAGAACATAGCAAGACTGAGTGTAAATATCAAACCAAAAACAGTGAGGAAATCAGTAATAAAAGCCCCTAAGGGTCCAAACAATCGGCACAAGGCCCAGACACGGCATTTAGCCCCAAACGCACTAATATTTTTCCAAAATATAACAATATCAAATAGTTTCCAAGTAAATACGCGACTTAATAGTCGTACGGGAAGGACCAAGTTAGAATCCCCAACGGAGAACGACCCCACGCTCGTCATCTAGCGCGTGTGTCACCTCGAAGTAGCACAACGATGTGAAATCCGGGGTTTCATACCCTTAGAACAGTATTTACAATCATTACTTACCTCTATCCGGTCCAAACTCTAGCCCGCGATGCCTTTGCTTCTCGAATCGGCTTCCGAATGCTCCAAATCTAGCCAAAAGCAGATTCATACCATCAAAATATGCGAAGGGGACAAAGTCCACTCGAAAATATCCAATTTATACCAAAAATCCCGAAATTGGCCAAACCCCGCCCCCGGGCCCACGTCTCGTAACTCGATAAAATTTACGCCAAAATGATCCTCATCCTCCCACGAGTCTACCCATATCAAATTCATCAAAATCCGACCTCAATTGCCCATTTAAATCCCCAAAAGAAATCTCAAACTTTTCTTCCATTTTCCCCCAATTTCCACTATAATTTCTCAAATTAAATGATGAAACTCAAGACTAAATCATGGGATTAAACCAAATATGAGTGAAGAATACTTAGCCCAATTGCTCCATTGAAAATCCCTTCAAATTCCACCTTCTCCCGAGCTCTCTAATGGCTATTATGATATTGGACTTAAACCCTCGATTTTAAATTATAAATTGCCTGCCTAGACATTTCTTCATCGCGAACGCGGCATATCCCTCGCGTTCGCGAAGCACATTGCTTCGCTGACCGAAATTTCTTCTACGCGAACGCGATAACCTTCTCGCGAACGCGAAGCACAACAAACTCAACAGGTCGCGAACGCGACCTCTACTACGCGACCTCTACTACGCGAACGCGTAGAACAAAAGCATTGGGGACCCAGCTATCCCGCTTCCTCTATGCGAACGCGACATGAGCCTCGCGAACGCGATGACCCTAGACCTCACACCTTTGCGATCGCGGAACCATCTTTGCGAACGCGTAGGCCTACTCCATAGCCTCACACCTTAACCCTTCGCGAAAGCGGAACATGCATCGCGAACGTGAAGGTCAAAAACCTGCAACACCTACAGCAGAAATTCTGCAATTTTTCACAACATGAAATGGTTCGATTGACCACCCGAAACTCACCCGAGGCCCTAGGGACCTCAACCAAACATGCCAACATATCCCATCACATCATTCAAACTTGTTCCAACCTTCGAAACGCTCAAAACAACATTAAAATACCAAATTTGCATCGGATTCAAGCCTAAGAAATTCCAAAATCTTCTAAATTACGCTTTTGATCAAAAACCCAACCAAACCACGACCGAGTGACCTGAAATTTTGCACACACATTCCAAATGCCATAATGGATCTACTGAAACTTCCGGAATTCCTTACCCCTATATCAAAATCTCACCTATCAACCGGAAAATGCCAAAATCTCAATTTCGCCAGACTTCCAAAATGCATTCCGATCATGCTCCTAAGTCCCAAATAACCTAACGGAGCTAACAAAATCATAAAAATTCCGATCCGAGATCATATACAAACAAGTAAAATCTTGGTCAAACCTTTCAAATTTCAAGTTTCAAACTGAGAACTGTTCTTCCAAATTCACTCCGATTACCCTGAAAACCAAAACTAACGATTTACATAAGTCATTATACATCACACGGGGCTAATCATGCCCGAGACCTGGCGAGCGAAGTGCAAAAGCTCAAAATGACCGATCGGGTCGTTACATCCTCCCCCACTTAAACAGACGTTCGTCCTCGAACGTGCCCAGAGTTGTTCCAAAAACCATCAAATCGCTGTGTAACCTTACCATGCATATACCCGGGGGTGATCCCATGTCACCGTATCTCATATAGGCCTGGTAACACAATGTAACTGAAATTTCGCAATCCAACCTAGCCCATAAACCTTAGAACCATATTTCCACTTCTGAAATCATCTACAAGATTAGAATCTAGCATTTATACTCTGAATAAGCCCGAACAAGCTGTAACAACCCATACCTGCAACTTCAGGTGCAATTACATGACATACCTCATAACTCGAACACTTGTAGCGATAACTTCTAATCATAGCAGTTTCTCAAAACATCTTATTTTCGATAATAAGCTTTTATCAAATAAGCCTCATTCCAACACTTCCGTATATTGCCAATGATCAATGAACACATAGGAAGTCATAACCACTCTTCGGATCAACCATTCGTGAAGCCACTTCTCCTTTAGCAAGGACCATAGCAAATTTTTGAGTCGAACATCGATATTATCCCTCCAACACGCTGAAACCGAATCCGTTTGTATTCATTCTAGATCCCAACAATCTCATCTAATTCCAACACAACTACTCTGGTGACATGACACACCAATACACTCTAAAGCCACAACTCGTGCAATCCGCGCACCAATAAGCAACAATCTGAACGTACTCAAATCATGAAAATGACTCAAATGAGAGAGCTGTACCACAAGCTCACCAGTACCACCATACCGAATGCTGAGAACCCATCACACCTCGTAGAAACAGAACACACGAATCTAGCCCAAAGGATCATACCTCCACATAACTTCGCTGAAATGCGCGGCCCTATCCAAACACTGGTCCGCATGAAACACCTCAAGTCACCATGCCCAAAATCATCAACCAAGCGCAATTTGATGCCTAGCACACAAAAGTGAATCACCATAACCATGGAGAAGCAAATGACGCAATGCCACACCAGTCCGAAGGAACATATCCAATGTGCAACAGATCATGCAACACCCAAATACCCGTCTCATTCAAAGCCCGCTATAAAGCCCAAATGAAACCGCACCATACGTGCATATAACCACCAAATCTCAACTCCTCGTAACACCGGAGAGTAACTCATAGATCACGAATAAGCTCAATAACAATCGAATGACACATCTCTCAACAATAGCAGTTCGGAGTAAACAAATCTGACCAGGTGCAGAACACACATCCATGCTGGACCTACCAATTAACCCCAAATCAACTCTGGCCACCCACAATAGATAGTTAACTATTTGAAGGTTCACAATGACTGAATCATAGCACATACTACCCTCTGACCAACCCTAGCTATTTTCTCACAGTCCACAACCACAAAGCCATCTAATCACGGAAACTCTCAGTCTCCCAATCCATAAAGCACACGAATCACCATATCTGATCCCAGCTACACTGCCCGAACATCTAACACACATTCTATACTCGATCATTCCACGAGGGAAACTCCTATAATTCTTCTGTGCTACCAAGCCAACTTGAATATCAACAGTCGATCCAATAAGAGAGTGCCACAATACTAATGAAGTATTCTTAATTCAAACACATTGCCCTTTTTTGAAGTGTATACCCTTATCAAGACACACCATTTAGTAATAACATTTACCTAGTCATCTGAAACTACCGTGTTGTCTAAGAATTTATGACCTTCCTTTCAGAACTGAACTGCGACCTTACACATGCCAATCTCAACCCTACACAACATACCACATATACCATGTCATCCTATGATAAATATGAGAACTTCATAATCCCTTCCGAGCCACAATCAAATATATACTCAACTAGTCAAGAACTCTTTCCATTTGATCCCGTCTAGGAGAAAATCACTCTACATCCAATGCTCCTCATGCCAGCAGAAATTATACATCTCTAACCATGGTAGAAATTATCAAGAACTCTACGAATCCCCTTTTGCACAAAACCGAACCATCAGGACTAACTCTTTCTAACTCAACCAAGATAAACAAGCCATCAAAACCTAAGAGTATTGCCACGAAACACCTGTGGTAACCCACCGCTTCCTAAGCACCCAAGAACCGATCATATCCATTACCATGCCGATCCGGCCTACTACCAAGCTATCCCATCTATCCGAGTTCCTTTTGATTTACCTTCAACTTGATACTTCTTCTTGCTATAACACCACAACTCCTCAGCCCAGACTCACCGCACGTGACAGAGACCCAAGCATAAAACCACATCGTCTAAGGCTCATAAGCCGCTGGATACTCTCTTAAATATTCCCAAATGCACCACATTCAAAATACCTACCCTGAAGTGACTTCTTGCGAATCCAAAGCCATTACCTTTACCTTCCCGATACTTTTATATATAGAATCCCTTAATGATATAGAAATACCACGAGCCATGACACCCTCCAATGCAAACCTCAATTTCTAGCCAAATATACAACTTGAAAATCTCCAATTATTACATGTAAAATCTTGAACCCATTAGAACCATTCTCGAGAGTCATCCACTTTACTATAATCGCAACTAAACTGATTAAATGAACCGAACAACCTGTGCCTCATTAGCACGCCGACACCGCAGGGTGTAACTTCACCTTAATGCAACCAAGCAACTTCCTGTTCTATGCACCGTACATCCTTTGCTAATAACAACCCAAGTCATTCCACGATTCTCATACACCCATAAAGCATAACCTAACCTTTACTGAAATTTCCTTTACTCGAGTCATCCTCGGTATCAACCTCCGTAAGCCATAACTGATTTACCATTATGCCTCAAACTGGAACTAACATAGCACACAATCGTGCAATCAACTAATCAATAACAGACTCCCTCACTTGGCTCAAAGCCATAGATCAAAGCACACACTAACTCATAGTGCAAATACTCTATTACTGCCATAATACCATAGTGAGATTGAACTAAATTCTTCATAAGCTCGTGCAACACAGACCATCTAGTACTTCAAATCTTCTGCAAATCTCACATTCACCCTCGTAACAGTCAAGCCCACTCTCTTAAACGATCAAAATTCAAATTGCAACATGTATACTTCACTGGTAGAGGAGATTTTCCAACAACAATATAGGGATCACACAAACTTCAGAACACTCCGCTGGAGATAGCCCACCTGCTTCGCCTCAAACTAACATCTCTTATACCCTTCCACCGTTATAAATATCGCGCAGTCACTAAATCTTCCCGAGTCTGAACTCATATCACAACGTGAAATCTACTTCAACTCCCAACTAGGCGAGATGAAAAGATCCTTCAACACACCCACAACTCGGGGCTATACCTTAGATCACGATGAAAATCAAGCACCAGATAGTTCTTACTACCCCAAAGCAGACCCTTCTAGTCTTATTCAAATCATTTGAACACATCTCGCAGTCACATCATACTCATCGCATAGTCATCCAGCCATCACTTCCTCTAATAGGGACACTACCGAACATATAAGTTCAAAAAGCACATGCTCACACAATCAGCACCTCAGTGCTCAAGCTACAGGCAAAACCCGGCCTCAAGTCCTCTAGACTGGCCCAATATCATTGCACAGAAATCACATCTCGCCCTTCGACCAGGGGATCACAAGCCGTCGATGCATATCTGATATCAAGCGCTCATGTGCGCATACAAACGCGTGGCAGGAATTCAAAGAATTACACTTCCAGCTAAATCAAGGACGCACGATAAGAGTTCAAGAATGTGAAGTTTTTCATAAAGGTTCTGCAGCCCCCCGAGGATAAGCACAGACGTCTCCGTACCGATCCGTGAGACTCTACTAAACCTGCTCATGACTCGCGAGACCTATGTATCCTAGGCTCTGATACCAACTTGTCACGACCCTAAAACCGACCCGATCGTGATAGCGCCTATCGTGAAACTAGGCCAGCCGACACAACTCCCGAATTAACCATTATTCAGTAAAAGTCATCTTTATACCATTTATTAATCAACAATCTCATGATGTAAGTGTGAATGAATAGTGCAGAATTAATACACAAGCCCGACATCGAAAGCAGTGCTGCGAACGCCGGGCAGCTACCTCGCTAACTCCGATGACTCTGCCACTGAGCAACCAACACCCGCTACCGGGTTCAAAATAATACCTGAATCTGCACACAAGGTGCAGGGAGTAATGTGAGTACGCCAACTCAGTAAGTAATAAAAGTAAATGAGATCTGAGCAGTAAGAAAACACGTAAGCCACGTCATAACGCTACAGCAAATGCAGTACATTTCCAAAATAGTACAGAAATAATTTACTTCGTAAATCAAGCTCAGTTTCAGTAAAACCTCTTAAAACAACTTTCAATAGTTTCAAAACGAGTGATAAAATCAGTGAGTAAAAATGATAGAAACATAAACAGCCCCTCGGGCAAAACATGTACCATAAACCGCCATTCGGGCATAATATCAACAGAATTAACCCCTCGGGCTACCTCACAATCACTCGTAATCAGCCCCTCGGGCATAACATGATTCAAGAACCGCCCCTCGGGCAACATAGATCAAGAACAGCCCCTCGGGCTTCAATATGAAATAACAACAGCCCCTCGGGCTACAACACATCACTCACACTAGGTACCCGCGCTCACTGGGGGTGTACAGACTCCGGGAGGGGCCCCTTACGGCCCAAGCACAATAACAAGCCATCTCGTGGCATAATCAATTCGGACCTCGGCCTCACATAATAAACATGATCACCACACTGGGTACCCGCGCTCACTGGGGGTGTACTGACTCATGGAGGGGCCCCTTACGGCCCAAGCGCAATATCTAGCCATCTCGTGGTATAATCAAACAGGCTCTCGGCCTCATATCAATCACAAGTCAGTACCACATGCTGCGGCGTGTAGCCCGATCCCATAACATCCTCACAACACAGGCCCTCGGCCTCACTCAGTCAAAACTCACTCAAGCCCCTCGGGCTACCAGTAAAACAAGTACTCGGCTAAAAATATCATTTTTGAAATCAAGAGGAGTGAATAAAACTGAGTTATGAAAACAGTAAGAACATAGCAAGACTGATTGTAAATATCAAACCAAAAACAGTGAGAAAATCAGTAATAAAAGCCCCTAAGGGTCCAAACAATCGGCACAAGGCCCAGACACGACATTTAACCCCAAACACAATAATATTTTTCCAAAATATAACAATATCAAATAGTTTCCAAGTGAATACGCGACTTAATAGTCGTACGGGATGGACCAAGTCACAATCCCCAACAGTGAACGACCCCACGCTCGTCATCTAGCGCGTGCGTCACCTCGAAGTAGCAAACTCTAGCCCGCGATGCCTTTGCTTCTCGAATCAGCCTCCGAATGCTCCAAATCTAGCCAAAAGCAGATTCATACCATCCAAATATTCTAAGGGGACAAAGTCCACTCGAAAGTATCCAATTTATACAAAAAATCCCGAAATTGGCCAAACCCGGCCCCCGGGCCCACGTCTCGAAACTCGATAAAATTTATGCCAAAATGATCCTCATCCTCCGACGAGTCTACCCATATCAAATTCATCAAAATCCGACCTCAATTGCCCATTCAAATCCCCAAAAGAAATCCCAAACTTTTCTTCCATTTTTCACCAATTTTCACTCTAATTTCTCAAATTAAATGATGAAATTCAAGACTAAATCATGGGATTAAACCAAATATGAGTGAAGAATACTTACCCTAATTGCTCGATTGAAAATCCCTTAAAATTCCACCTTTTCCCGAGCTCTCCAATGGCTTTTATGATATTGGACTTAAACCCTCGATTTTAAACTATAAACTGCCTGCCTAGAAATTTCTTCATTGCGAACGTGGCATATCCCTCGCGTTCGCGAAACACACTGCTTCACTGACCGGAATTTCTTCTACGCGAATGTGATAACCTTCTTACAAACGCGAAGCACAACAAACTCAACAGGTCGCGAACGCGACCTCTACTACGCGAACGCGTAGAATAAAAGCATTGGGGACCCAGCTATCCTTCTTCCTCTATGCGAACGCGACATGAGCCTCGCGAACGCGATGACCATAGACCTCACACCTTCGCGATCGCGGAACTATCTTCGCGAACGCAGAGGCTAACTACACAGCCTCACACCTTAACACTTCGCGAACGCGGAACATGCATCGCGAACGCGAAGGTCAAAAACCTGCAACACCTACAGCAGAAATTCTGCAATTTTTCACAACGTGAAATGGTCTGATTGACCACCCGAAACTCACCCGAGGCCCTCGGGACCTCAACCAAACATGCCAACATATCCCATAATATCATTCAAACTTGTTCCAACCTCCGGAACGCTCAAAACAACATTAAAACACCAAATTTGCATCGGATTCAAGCCTAAGAAATTCCAAAATCTTCTAAATTACGCTTTTGATAAAAAACCCAACCAAACCACGACCGAATGACCTGAAATTTTGCACACACATCCCAAATGCCACAACGGAACTACTGAAACTTCCGAAATTCAATTCCGACCCCTATATAAAAATCTCACCTATCAATCGGAAAACGCCAAAATCTCAATTTCGCCAATTCAAGCCTAAACCTTCCACGGACTTCCAAAATGCATTCCGATCACGCTCCTAAGTCCCAAATCACCTGACGGAGCTAACCAACTCATAAAAATTCCGATCCGAGATCATATACAAACCAGTCAAATCTTGGTCAATGATAAGTGTATTTTACCTGATCTTAACCACATAATTTCTCTCGTAAAAACATATAAATTATCATGTTTCCTCCATATTCTTAACTTTATTTTGCAGGAATATTTATAGAAGAATTGTTGTGCGCAGCTACGATACATTACTGCCGTGACAATGCACCAAGTCTCGTTTTGCCATGATGAAATCTAAACTTAGAATTACAGAATTCTCATCTCTGCAATGAATCAAAAATCTTGATTTGCCATTGAAATCTAGCACCAAATCGAGAATTCAAATTCTCATATCTGCAAATGCAAAATCTAGATTTGTCATGATAAAATCAACGGAATCTAAATTTAGAACGACGAATTCTCATATCTGCAAATGCAAAATCTAGATTTGCCATGGAAATCTAGTACCAAATCTAGAAGTCATCATGAAACTTTCTTATATAAGAAGATGTTGCCCGATCAGAGAAGGGCATCACAGTAGAGAGAAATCTTAGAGCTAGAAGTTTGAATCCAAATTCTTAATAAGCTTCTCTGTTTTATTTCTTTTACTAGTATCGAGTTATCTTTTCTTTTAAATCACAATAGTGGTTTAGTTGTTGTTTCTAAATAAATTCCAGTGTAGGAAATTACTCTACTTCTTGCTTTTAATTAAATAGGGGAAATTATTCTTCTTGAATATTTCTTTCTATTTTCTTATTTAATGGACAAGAATATTTTCATTGTTAGTACTAGTTCCAGTATGGAGTAACTTTTCTTGTGTTTGGAGAAAGACGGATCTTAATATTTCTATATAATAGTAGATATTATTCCTCAAATTCACATGCTTGAGCTAGAATTTATTTAACTTTTATCTGCTTTTACAGTTAGACGTTATTTAATTTATTAACATCTATCTATCTTATACTACATATTAACTGTTTATTAATTCTGTAATCGAGAGAGGCGGAAGAAATAATATAGTTAAATGTAGTATTGATAAATGTTAATATTTATTCAGTAACATCTATCTCTTTTAAGTTATAATTAATTTTACACTTATTTGTAATCGAGAGAGGCGAATGGTGTTAATAATAAGTTATAACAAGTAGAGGTAACGAAAGGGACTTACTATCAAGAGCATATTTTAGTTCAATCATATATTTCTGGTTCTTAGTTTACTATTTTTGAAGATTAATTGTATACCGAGAGGAGTGCAATTAATTATTCAACTTGAGTAATAATATATTATTTGTAATCGTGAGAGGCATTTATACCTTTTTGAGAAATAGAAATTGAAAATAATAATTCTACTATATAATAGAAATATTAAGTGAAGTCAAGATCCCAAACCTTTTTATTATATTGTGAAAACAAAATATTTTCTACTGCTCTATTTATGCATTTTTAGTTAGTTAATTTACAACTCAACTCTTTCTGATTTTCTCAAATAGTAATTAAAACAAGAAACGTCTGTAGAATAGATAAACCAATCTCTGTGGGTTTCGACATCTTTCTATACTATATTTTGAAGAGTACGAGTTTAATTTATACACACGCCAGACACTCGTCAAATTTTTGGCGCCGTTGCCGGGGATTGGCAACATCTACTTCAGATTAATTGTTTTGTTACTAATTTGGGAACTTACTATTATAATAATAATAATAATAATAATAATAATAATAATAATAATAATAATAATAATTACTATTATTATTATCTTTTTTTTGTGGTTTCTACTGTAACTATTAATACTAGTAACGTTTTTTTAGTTTTCTCTTATTAACAATAATACTACTTACTGTTTTCGTATCATTTTCTTTCTTCATCTTTTTAAGTTTTATTTTACTCTACAGTATCATACTATTGTTTCTAGGATCAGATACCTCTTTTCATTATAAAAGAAAATACTTTATTTTCTGTTTTTAATTAGTATCACTAGTTATATTAAGTACTACTACTATTTTAATTTTTATATACTTTTTTTTTTCTTTTTGGTGTCACCACTACTATTTTAGGAACTATGTTTGATTTTCTTTCAAAAAAAAAAATCTTTGCTTTAAGGATTTTAGGTAGTTTATGACCCGTTCTTCTACAAAACAGTTGGCGAATTACGATCCAGAAATTGAAAAATCTCTTTGATTGCGCAGGAAAGGACAAACATCATCTCCTCAAAGTTGTCACGACCCCAGTTCACCCTCCATGAACATGTCGTGATGGCACCTAGTTCCTACAACTAGGTAAGCCTAACAGTGCGGAATAACAAATTAACATTTGCAGAATAATAAATTAAAACTGAAAATACGGAAATAACAACTGTATATAAGGCCACTCAGCCAATACAACTCAAAATATGCGGAAGTCTACAACTAAATCCCAAAACCCGAAAACTCACGGGAAATACAGGCTAATAGAATGTAGTAAACTGCTCTACACCAGAATATCTAAACAACATGAAAGGAAAGAAAAGGAACTATCTGCTAAAGCCGGAATAGAGTAGAGACTCCTGGTCTGCGAACGTAGCAGATATACCTCAAGTCTCAGCTAGGACTCTCCACCATGAGGATGATACGTTTGGGAGGAAATACCTGGATCTGCACATAAAAAACATGCGCAGGAAGGGCATGAGTACACCACAGCGGTACTCAGTAAGTGCCAAGCCTAACCTCGGTTGGATAGTGACGAGGAAGGTCAGGGCCCTACTGAGGTAACATAATAAATAATGAGATAACAGAAATAGTTTAAATAAAGTCTACAGCGAGAATCTAAACCAGGTAAATAAGGAAGAACAGTAATAGAAAGCAAAGGTAACAATACACGGAAAACCGCCCTCACAAGGAATAGTAGCCGGGGGATCTCTTGGTATCCCGAGGATCTCTTGGTATCCTTATCATCAACACTGGGGATCTCTCAGTATCCTGAGGATCTCTTAGTATCCTCAATAAGTAAGTCGGGGATCTCTTAGTATCCCGAGGATCTCTTGGTATCCTCAATAAGTAAACCGGGGATCTCTTGGTATCCCAATATATATATATAGAAACACATGTGCCAGGGATCTCTTGGTATCCCGCACCCTCAGTCCAGAATATCTCAAGTACAGAGGGATCTCCCGGGAAGCCGTCTCGTAGTCCCAAATTAAACACACAACAACAACGATTCCTAAATCTCGGAACAACGCTAATGTCACAACCCTAGTTCACCCTCCATGAACATGTCGTGATGGCACCAAGTCCCTATGACTAGGTAAGCCTAACAATGCGGAAGATAAACCAAAATTTGCGGAAGAAAATAAATAAAACTGAACTGGTAAAAATAAATAGTGTTTAAGGTGCCTCTCGGCACATACCACAACAATTCTCGAAGCTAACAAACTCCCAAAACCCGGAAACTCACAAATCACAAGCTAAGGGATACATAAGAGGCTCTGACTCAAGAATATCTATACAAAGGAGAAATACTGGAAGAACTATCCTTATTACAGAAAAGCTGGAAAGGGACTCCTCGGTCTGCGGACGTAGCAGATATACCTTGAAGTCTCTACCGATACGCCTCCTTCCAAGGCTGACAGAATTGAACGGGTGTACCTGTATCTGCACAACAAAAATGTGCAGAAAAGTAGCATGAGCACACCACGGCGGTGCCAGGTAAGTATCAAGACTAACCTCGGTGGAGTACTGACGAGGGACAGTCAAGGCACCTACCGGTCAATAAACAGTAAAATCATAGGAATAATGGCAACGACATATAAATATGTAAAGACTGCATGAATGACCAAGAATGCTACAATTCACAATAAGGGATAAATACAGCAATTAACAACGAGAATATAATAAACTATGATACAAAACGACGGCAGAATCACAACCCAAATCCTAAGGTCACAACACAGCAAGGGGAAAAACAAGTCGATAACTCATATCCTACAATGATGTTCACAAAAGGTCTTATTTAACTCTTTCCACAATTTCACCAAGTCTCGGACATCCACAACTCATAAAAAGACCCAACATCTGAAATCTAACAATTGGCATCCCGTGCCCCATCAATCTCATGGTCATGCTGACAACTAACTGGCCAACTAGGGCCACTCTCCCAAATATAATGGATAAACGAGGGCGTACCTCCATCCTTAGCAAAATCAGGAGGAATTCACCTCTAATAGGAGTGTCCAACTACGTGTAGGCTTGTGCAAGTGTTTTTAACAAGAATATTATACCAACTAGTAACATGAAAAAGGAGAACGGACCGCACGTACGATGTTTCCTCACAACTCCCAAGCGGTAACGCTCATACAGGTAAACAACCCAAAATCAGAACATAAAGCAAATAGGAAATGCCTCAACAGGCCGTCACAACTCTATACAATCAATCCCTGAAATAGCCCCCCTTATTTCGCCACGTGTGCAATAAATAATAATATAATAGGCACCGCCTTATTTCGCCACACGTGCATAACAATGTCCCACCTTATTCCGCCACATGCGCAACCCACATATAACCATATAACATATCCCGCCTTATTACGCCGCATGTGCAAAACATCAATAACAACAATGGCACGGCAAAGACCTCGTGCAACCCTTCAACAACAACCGCACGACAGAAACCTCGTGCATCACAGTAGCAACAACCGCACGGCAAAGACCTCGTGCATCACAATCTCAACAACCGCACGGCAGAAACCTCGTGCATCACAATCTCAACAACCGCACGGCAGAAACCTCGTGCATCATAATCTCAAGTACAACACAACAAATGACAATATATACAGGAACAAAGCAAGAGAATCAACTCAAGAAATTCTGTTCACCAAAAGACGATACAACTAACTCACAAGGAATAACCGTAACAGGAAAATACTAAGCGCTATAAGAACAACTCAACAAGGGATAAATAATACGAAACAATGATTCCT
>NW_017673479.1:124922-134118 GCF_001879085.1 Nicotiana attenuata | reverse complement strand
ACTAGACACAAAGGGCTACAACTTTCATTTTTACATCATCTCAATATTCCTTATAGATTGTAAGATATGAGCCACCGAAGTTGAGTCAGTGCAGCAGAATATTTACTCTACGCGATCACGAAAGGCTTTTCCGCGATCGCGATTCACTGGCCCGTGTCTCACATTTTACTCACTGCGATCGCGACCAATTCCCCGCGATCGCATATACCACTGCTGTAGCCAAAAACCAGCAGTTATAAATGGCCTAGAAATGGTCCGAAACCACCCCGAAACTCACCCGAGCCCCTCGGGACCCCGTTCGAACGTGCCAACAAGTCTGGAGACATATCATGGACTTAGTCGAGGTTTCAAATCACATCAAGCAACGTCGAAATCATGAATCGCGCCAAAATTCATCTTTATGAACTTTGAAATTTCTAACTTTCACATCCGATGCCGAAACCTATCAAATCACGTCCGGTTGACCTCAAATTTTGCACACAAGTCACATTTGACGTTACGGACCTACTCCAACTTCCGGAATCGGATTCCGACCCCGATATCAAAAAGTCAACCTCCGGTCAAACTTCTCAAAAACCTTTAAATTTCTATCGTTAGCCAAATGGCTCCAAAATGACCTACGGACCTCCGAATTCACTTCCGATCGCGCCCCCAACTCCAGAATCACCATACGGAGTTATTCACAGTCTCGGAATCCTAAACGGACATCGATAACACTGAAATGCTCTTCAAGCCAAACTTATGAAATTTCTTCTAAAATGCTAACTTCCTCAATAGGCGCCAAAACGCTCCCGGGTTATCCAAAACCCGAACCGGGCATACGCCCAAGTCCGAAATCATCATACGAACCTGCTGGAACCTTCAGATCCTGATTCCTAGGTTGTTTAATCAAAAATCTAATCCTAGTTCATTCTTTCAACTTTAAGCTTCTCAAATGAGAATTTTCATTTATATTTAACTCCGATCTTCCTGAATTTAAATTCCGACCTTGCGAACAAGTCACAATACCTGAAATGAAGCTGCTCATGGCCTCATACTGCTGAACGACGCGCTAGGGCTCAAAACGACCGGTCGGGTCGTTACACATTCATTAACAATTATTCATTTTTTCTTCTGTTCTCTTCCTTTTAAAGTTGTTTTGCCCAATTCTTTCGTGACTTTATCCTCTCTCTTTTATTTTTCTTTTGCATACAAGCAGCGAATTTTTCTTGTTTTTGCATTCAAAATCGCATTGGAGAAAATCTTGAAATATCCATTGTTAAAATTTTTGAGTTCATATCTTCAAAGTTGAATTTGAAATTTATAAGTCATATTAATTGTTAGTTGACAAACTCAGAATTTGTGTTGTGGTTGGAGCCCAAATCGTGAATAAAAAGTGGTTTTGCGGATGGTGAAAATCTATTAGAAAGGTAATCAACCAGATGTAATCTAAAAGATACGGCTACATGGGTGCAATATGTGGTGTTGGGCCGAATACTTGTGCAAATTCCTCATTAATTAAAAGGGATTTTTACATTCCTATACCATATATGAAACCTTATTACCCTCAATGTTTAAGGTTTGATTTAATTACAAACCCGTATACCAAATTACCAATCCTATACCATACTTAATAAAGGGTCTAATTAATGGGTTGTTTTTACTCCTTAATTAAAGGTATCCATATCTAATTAATGGGCAGTTTTTAATCCTTAATTAAAGGTATCCATATATCTCACGTTTCTCTCTCCTTACCCCTCACCCCCTCACCCACGTTTTTACCCATACCTCACATTCTTTTTACCATTTTCCCTCTTCTGTAACCAAACAAAATTCCCTCTTTCTGGAAAATAATTTGTTTGAATTCCGTTTCGACGTCACCTGGTCGAAAGGTTGCAGGCATCACCATCATAGCCATCAAGATTGCAGGCATCACCATCGTGGCCATCAAGTGTCATAAAACAGCAAGGGCGATATGTTAGTGTCAATCCAATTAATGGAAAAAGACGTGATAATAAATCACTTCTAAACTTCTTCTCATATTTCTTGATTGGAATGTTATGAATTGCTATTTTGGCAGCTTTTATTTGTAGTTTTTTGTACAAATTTTGTAGATGAAGAGCCAAATGTAGAAATGTAACATCCACAATTAATCTGCAAATTGTCTGCAAAATTTTACAAAAACTACAAATTAACTACATTTAACCTACATTATAACTACAATCTGGAAACAATTTACACATGGAAGTTCTTCAAGTTGGAATTGGCCACAACTACATTTCTTGTTTTCTAGAAACACAATGTACCGCTTCACACCATCCAACACAGTATGTATATGATCTGTTGAAGCCCTCACCTACATTTTCAGAACAAACACAAAGAAAAAAATTTACAATATTAAAAATATAGTATCTACAATATATCTACATTTTATCTACAATTTAACTACAAACTATAAGTAAACTACAATTTGCCTACAATTTATCTACAATCTGGAGACACTGTATATTAAAATATTTTTTTCCTGCACTAAATAAAGAAATTGTAGTCAAATTGTAGATATATGTAGTAAATTTGTAGATAATATCATAAAACTAAGAAGACCTATTGCGGTTATTTTTTTCTTCTCATTTTTGTTGTTCTTTACAAGCTTTAAGTTATTGTCATTGACTTCATTTTGATCTTAGCCTTGAAGATGTTGAAGGGGTAGATCAGTTGCGATGGGAGGATCAGTAGAAGATAAGGGTATATGTAGAGGGTGGTGGATCAGGATCCTCAAACAACCCTAATCCGGCTGCAACGGAACTTGGTATTGAAGTCTCTCAAACCCCCGTGATAGAAGAAACGACGAAGAACAGATTTTTTCAACTTTGAGTTGTTGAAACTCGAAAATTTGAATTGTTTGTTCTTTTTTTTTCGAGAATTTAAATTGTAGTTCTGGAGAAAAATACGCAGATGAGAAATCTCCTTTCCCTTTTTAAAAATTGAATTTAATGTAGAATCAATTAACACCAAGATTCTCTCCTTAATTTTAGGGAATATTCTGCCCTTTTAATGCCTAATAGTCGAATGGTACAAAATTTGTAGGCAAAACATGGACTGGGTGGGTAATTAACAAACAATGCACATTTTTGGTAATAAGGTTTCATATATGGTATAGTTAGGAAAAAATCCCTAATTAATATAAGCTATTCTATATCAAAAGCACGAAGTCTCTTAGTGAAATGTCGTTCGCCTTTTTTACCCTCTAAAAATTAATTCTATGTTGGATACAATTGTAATTTAAGTTACTTTCTCTAATATTTAGTGCATTTAAATCACCTAAAACTTTGGGCATTAAAATATTTTCTTATTGAAGTAAGTAAGAAAATCCTAATTTTTAGCCGTCACCATAACATGTTAAATAAATAAGGAAACGTGCTCATAGGTTACGTTTGTTGAAAATTTTCTACAACTTACTTTTATTGATTTAATAGTTATTTAATTATTATTTGAATGTTTAAGAACTTAAAATTAAATAAAATTTTGCTTATTAATTTATTTTCTTATTTGAACCATGTAGAAAGTTATAATATTTAGAGATTATTAGAATATTACTTCGTATAGGTCTTGCACGTAAACTATATATAAATAATTTTAAAAAATAGATAAAAGAAGAATAAAAAGATTTAAGAAAGAAGATGTACGGGTTCTTGGATAAAACTTAGATAGCTTCACTTTAAAAAAATATACAAGACTATTGCACCAATAATTTTATTCAATATTATACTTTTAACTTTCAAAAGTTTTAAATGCAAGAATTAACAAGATAATTTATGGGATTCCTTAATTATTAATCCATGATATATTTAGCTAAATATGAGCGGGTTTATCAGCTAGCTTTCAATTGTAGATTCTTTTACTAGCTTGCTTTATTTCTTCTTTTTTAATATCTTTTTTGGTTTATTATTGCACTTTGATTTTGTGTTATTTAAAGATATTAGATTATTAGTTGTCTGCTTATATGTTATAAGTTGTATCCTTCAAGATTATTTACATTTCCAAGGTTCTTGCCTGTGAAACTGAAATTGTGAAATTACAAACTTGGAATAAATCTTATGTTGAATTATTGATGATTGAGGACTTCCGAGTAGTTTCTTTAATTATTGAGTTAGTTATACACAACCAATATTCATGATCAACTTTAGGAACTTACACTTTTATTTTATAAACTCAAAACTATTTTTTAAAATAAATTTTTACTCATTAAGACAGGATTCACGCGAATCACGCGTACCCTAAAACTAGTCTTTATAAAAAGAGTAGGATAACTTAGTTCTAGAGAAGTAGATACATATCAAGCAATTAGTCAAATTCCGTAATTTCGGATGTGCATCATATTTTGTCTGATAAAAACAAGAAAAATGCGAGCACAAATGTGGACTTCATGTCCATAGGCAAATACTTAGAGTTATTTGGAAATGTGAATGCTGAGACCCAAGTGGTCGTGGGAATGCAAATAGAAAGAAAAAGTGGAAGAAGAATTGAAATGAAAACGAGGGTGTTGACAAAGATAAGGCAAATCAATATGCTGCTTCTAACCAAGGTAAGGGGTCGTTTGATAGGAGGTATAAGAATAGTGTTGAATATGGTGTATTTGTATTGGTACTAGTAATGCTAGGATTAATTATGCTGACATTAGTTATGATGAGATTATTTTTTATCTACTGTTTAGTTTAGTGTATTAAAGCACTACATAATTTCTGAAAAATTGGTTGTTTACAAAAATATCCTCCACATTCTTTAACTTTGTCCATTATTTTTACTGCAACAGTTTATTACCCTCCACATTCTTTACTCTCTCTAAAGCCAAATTTTTCTAGAGGAGAGCAAAACTAAAAGAGAAAACTAATTGAAATATTAAAGTCAAAAGAGAAGAAAAATATAATTGCTATGACATGTAATATAAAATTTCAATTATTAAAAAAACAAGTAATTTTTAACAAATAAAGAAAACTTCAGTTTATACTTTGAACGAATTCAAAATCAAATTTATTATTAAATATGATATGTTTTTTATTATAGTAGAATGCTAAACAGAAAAACTTAATTACAATATCACAATATAAAAATATACAAAATATGGCGGAAAGAATTTGGAATATGTTTTGAGGGATTTGAGGGAAACTATGTCTTCAACTAAGCTTATGCATGTATAATAACCTTGGTATTGCTAATACCATGATTTTCTATATTGTAGCTATATATGTGGATAATACCAAATATGGTGTATAACTATTGCTTGTATTAATTATATAATTAATTGAAAAAATGTGCTAAACAAAGTATTACTAATACAAAAGCTAATACATGCATTATTTCTCCGAATGCACTCTACCAAATCATCACTAGTCTTGCAAATTTAGAGTAAGCTATTCAGTTTTGCATTCTAGTTTCACCTTTGTATTGATTCACGGTGTATACACAACTCTTTTTTTTCAAGATTTTCCGAATGGCTTATGCCAACTTTCTTAGAGGCAAAAGTGGGTCCAATGACAACTTCTTGATTATGGGATAAGAAAGTATAGAACTTATTAAATAATATGGGGAAACTCTTTTTTAAAAAGTAGGCAAAGGTTTAAGACAATTGAAATTAGAAATTATATAGGCCACATAAATAATGGATTAGAGGGAGAAGGAAAAACCAAGTCACCTCCATTGTAAAGTGCATGTGAGTTAGTTGTTAAATAGTGCACCTCCCAGAATTAGTTAACATTAATTCATTTTCGTCCATTTTCTGCTATAGTGAAAACAACTCAGACTTCTCTCTACTCTTTCTCTCTCTAGAAGTTTTCTTTAATCCTTCATCTCGATTCATTGCATGTTATAGATTCATAGATGATGAGCTGATAATCCAAGTTCTAACATGGTATCAGAGCGCCGATTACTGGATTAGAGTTGTTTCGCGATTCTGTTCTGCCAATTCTGTTCTTCGAAGCTTGACCTAGATTCAGCAATGGCGGACGATGAGATTGCAAATCTGCCTCACAATCATCCATTGTTCCTAAAGGATTCTGATGCACCAGGAACAGCTTTAATCTCGCTCAAACTCACAGGGCCAGAAAACTATGCCCTTTGGAGTAGATCTATGCGAGTTGCACTGTTGGTGAAGAACAAATTAGAGTTCGTAGATGGAACTTGTTTCAAAAGCTCTTACAGAGGTGATTTGGCCACACAGTGGGAAAGATGCAATGCAGTTGTGGTGTCATGGCTGAGTAGCACTGTTTCGGAAGAATTGGTACCAAGTATCATGTATGCTTCTAGTGCAAGGAAGGTTTGGGACGAATTCAACGAGAGATTTGATAAGTCTAATTTGACTAGGATTTAGCAGTTGTGGACAGACATTGTAACCCTAAGACAAGGTATGAACTGTGTCACAAGTTATTTTTCAAAATTGAAGGAATTATGGGATGAATTAGACATATTAGCATCTTTACCTTCATGTGACTGTGAGGAATCACGACCTTATGTAGAACACCTAGTAAGACAAAGGCTGCTGTGATTCCTAATGGGACTCAATGAGAGTTATAGCCATGTTAGGAGTGTTGTTCTACTGAAAAGGCCAGTTTTGATTGTTAATCAAGCATATGCAGTTGTAGTTTAGGAGGAAAGCCAAAGAAGATTCGGTGTAGTGGATTCCAGTAAGGATCCTTTAACGATGTTAGCAGTAGGCGAAGGCCAAGTGTTTAAGAAAAAATGCCAGGGATGATCTGTGAACATTGTGGTTATATGGGACACCTAAGGGAGAATTGCTACAAAATCATTGGGTATCCACCTGACTTTAAGAGCAAAAAAGAAAGGACAGTAAAATATAGCCAAACCATTAGCCAATACTGCAAACACTGAAGATGATACCATTGGGAAGAATCAAATTTAGATTCAGCAGGGCAATTACTTTACTGAAGAGCAGTACAAGCAGTTGGTGAGCTTGTTGTCAAAGACCTCAACAGGTGAAAACTCTTCAATTCAGAGAGCATCCTCTAATTTGGCAGGTACTATATCATTACTGTCTAATTCTCAATGTTATGATTGGGCAGTAGACTAAGGAGCTTCACATCATATTAATTTCTGCAAAAATGTTTTGGAAAGTATTCAGAGCATAAACAAGCAGAGTAATGATGAAGTGCAGACTCCAACAGGATCTAGATAAGAAATTACACATACAGGGGATGCAATAGCAATGGATACACAGGATTAAGAATGTTCTACATGTTCCAGATTTCAATTTCAACTTGCTTTCAGTATCAAAACTGGCAAAAGAGCTATGTTGTTCAGCATGTTTTTATCCTGAATTTGTCATCTTTCAGGGCCTCTACAATGGCAAGGTTCTGGGGATTGGTCGAGAGGACAATGGGCTGTACATACTCAGAAGGGAGAAGGTTGTAGCAGTAGAATCAGTTCAAAAGGAGGAAATAAATACCATACTATGGCACAACAGGCTTGGACATGCTTCAACAACAGCTATCCAAACTTACCAGATTTGCAGAATAAAGTCAAACTAGACATACAAAAAGACTGTCATATCTGTACATTAGCAAAACAAAGAGACTAAAGTTTCCTCTATTAGTATCAGCAAAACTAGTAGTATCTTTCAGCTTGTGCACATTGATGTATGGGGTCCATATAGGACAGCAACTTATGACAGGAAATACTATTTTGCTACTTTGGTTGATGACTTTAGTAGGTATACATGGGCTTATTTGTTACATTCAATATGTGAAGTAATAGTTTTATTGAGGGACTTCTTCTGATTAATAAAGACTCAGTTTGGTACTTGTGTAAAGAAATTGAGATCTGACAATGGAACAGAGTTCTTCAATAACAAATGTAATGAGCTATTGTCTTCACTGGGAATTGTACACCAAAGTAGTTTTCCTTATACACCCGAACAAAATGGGGTAGTTGAAAGGAAGTATAGGCATATTTTAGAAGTAGCTAGAGCCTTAAAATTCAAAGTGGTCTGCCTTCAAGATTTTGGGGTGATTGTGTAAAAACTGCAGTCTATCTGATTAACAAGCTGCCCACAGAAGTGTTGAAGGGAAAATCACCATATGAAGTACTATTTGGTAAAACACCTAATATAGACAATTTTAAGGTGTTTGGGTGCTTATGTTATGCTTGTGTACTACCTAGGAAAGATAAGTTCTCACCCAGGGTAAGGAGGACTATCTTGGTTGGGTATTCAAAAGCTCAAAAGGGCTACAAATTATATGACCTGGAAACCAGTGATTTTCTAGTTAGCAGGGATGTCAGTTTCAGGGAGGATGTATTCCCTTTTAAGCATCACAGAAGATGCTGGAGATATATTCACTCAATTGACAGGTGCACCAATACACTCAGGAGGAAGCAGTTCATGCCCACCAGCACATGAACACACTCAAAACCAGCCATTTCAAACAGCATGTGAAGATGAACACACTGATGAAGGTGAATATCTTGCTACTATAAGAGATGGAGATATTATTTCAGAAGCTGAAGCACATTCAAATGAAGAAGGGCTACCAGTAGCAGTAGATCAACCAGCAGTTGAAGCATATGGAGATCCTACACAGGAAACAACCCATGATCCACCTGATGCCTTGGAGCCTGTAGCACCTTTAATAGAGGAGTGAAACCACCAATTTGGCAGAAAGATTTGTTCACTGGTTGGACACCTACTCGAGACAATGTACACTCAATCACTAACTTTGTAAGCTATGCTCATTTGCTAGTTCACTATCAGTCTTATCTGGCAGTATTTTCTACCACAGTAGAACCTGCTTTTTTTAAAGAGGCTTCAAGGGACAACAGATGGATAGAAGTCATGAAACAGGAAGTCCAGGCCCTTGAGGATAATAGCATCTGGAAATAGTAGATCTACCTCGAGGGAAACAAGCCATTGGCACAAAATGGGTTTATAAATTCAAGTATAAAGCTAATGGTGAAGTTGACAGATTCAAAGCTCGACTAGTTGCAAAGAGTTACACTCAGAGGGAAGGCCTAGATGTCACGACCCCAAATACCCCGGTCGTGATGGCGCCTATCACAGTACTAGGCAAGCCAATTCAACATTTACCACATCGAATCCTTTTTAAAATTTCATTTTCTAAAACACATTAAGTCTCAAATCTTTCATATGTAATATATATATATATATATATATATATATATATATATATATATATATATATATATATAT
>NW_017673479.1:105606-124913 GCF_001879085.1 Nicotiana attenuata | reverse complement strand
TATATATATATATAAATCAACAGAAATATGCGGGAAACTAGCACGAAATACACTAACATAGCCCGAATCCGGTGTCACTAGTCATGAGCCTCTAAGTACAACCAAACACTATCTAAATAATACAAAATGAGTCTGAAATACAAATTACTAAGAAAGGAAGGAGGAAGGCAGGGCTGCGAACGCCGTGCAGCTACCTTGCGATCTCCAGATAAAACTCTGAGAGTGCTGGAAGCTCTCACTCTAATGCTCGGGCACCTGGATCTGCACACAAGGTGCAGGGAGTAACGTGAGTACGCCAACTTGGTAAGTAACTAAACTAAATAAAGTCTGAGTGCAGTGACGAGCATTTAAAATCATGTGCATACTTTCAAGGAAACTCAACAGAATTATCAAGTCAAAATCTGCAATTCAATAGTCAATTATCTCGTAAACTCCAGTTTCAGTTAGAATCTTTTGAAAACATTTATTCAACATTTTTCCACAGAGGCTCAGTATAAAAGAGAGTGAAAATAGAGAAAAATGTCATAAACAAGCCCCTCGGGCAAGGTATCACTCATAAGTATAACCTCTCGGGCAAGCCTCTCAGTCACTCGTGACTCAGCTCTCGTCAATCAGTACTCACTCTCAGCACTCCGGCTCAATAGATATCTCATAATAATAATAGTAACCGCTGCGGCATGCAGCCCGATCCATATATATATAGTCGACTACGCTCACTTGGGGTGTGCAAACTTCGGAGGGGCTCCTCCAACCCAAGCGTCATATCGCTGCGAACCAATACATATTGCTGCTGTGTGTAGCCCGATCCATATAAATATCGTTGCGGCATGCAGCCTGATCCATAATATAGGTATAATATCGCTGCGGCGTGCAGCCCGATCCATATATATATAATCCTCACCATTAGTTCCTCCTCCTCTCTCAATCATTAACCTCACGGCCACTCAGGCACATCAGTGAAAATCAGGAAAACTCAGCCCAAACAGTGTTCATATATTAAGAAGTAGAGTAATAAAACCGGATTATAAAATAAGTAGGTAAAACATGACTGAGGATATGCTTTCAAATCAAATAGAGTGAGGAAAGTAGTAAAAATACCCCTAAGGGTCTAAACAGGTCGGCACAAAGGCCCCAAACATGGCATTCAGCCCAAGTTAACAAACCAATTTCTAAAACACATGGATATCATATACAATATATCAAAATATGCAACTATACAGTCGCCACGGGACGGAGCAAGTCACAATCCCTACGGGTGCACACCCACACTCCCGTCACCTAACATGTGCGTCACCTCATTTGTCAAAATAGTACGAAATTCCGGAGTTTCATACCCTCAGGTCTGGATTTACAATGGTTACTTACCTCAAACCGGATGGAACACTACTCCGCGACGCCCTTGCCTCTCGACTCGACCTCAACTCGCTCGAATCTATCCAAAATCAGAATCATGACATCGATATATGCTAAGGGGACGAAGCCCATGCAGAAATAATCAAATTAAATCAAAAATCCCGAAATTGGTCAAACCCGACCCCCGGGGCCCACGTCTTAGAATTCGATAAAAATCAAATTAATAGAATCATTATCCTCCCACGAGTCCATACATACCAAGAACATCAAAATCCAACCACAAACGACCCCTCAAATCCCTAAACCAAAGTCTCCAATTTCAAGCCCTAATCTCCCAATTTTCTTCCTTAATTTCCACAAATACCATGATTAAACAATGGAAAAATGATCATAAAAACAAGTAATGAAGCTTAAGTGGGTTACCCAACTAATAACCTTCGATTTCCCTTGAAAAATCACTGCCCTAGCTCACTTCCCGTCTTCAAAAATGGAGAAACTTAGCAAAATTCGCGAAGAAGAACTTATATACTTTCTGACCCAGGGATATCGCACATGCGGTCCTTTTTTCGCTCCTGCGATACCGCTTCCGTGTCCAAACCAGCCGCTTCTGCGATTTTCACTTAAGGTCCTGGGACCGCACCTGCGCCTCACTTACCGCACCTATGGTCTCGCAGGTGCGTTCAACCTTCCGCACGTTTTTGGTCTTCTAGCACATGGCCACATCTGCGGCTGCTCTAACGCTTCTGCGATCTCGCACCTGTGGTCCCCAACCCGCAGGTGCGGTTATGACAGGGGCAGCAGCTGAAGCTGCTCACTTCCAAAACCAAACTTTTTCCGAAAATCATCCGAATTCATCCCGAGGCTCCCGGACCTCAGCCAAAATTACCAACAAGTCACATAACACTATTCAAACTTATACCCACCTTCGGAACCCTAAAAACAACATCGAATCATCAAAACACCCTCGGATTCAAGCCTAATGTTTCCAAAACTTCCAAATTCCGCTTTCGATCAAAAAGTCTATCAAACCTCATCCGAATGACCTGAAATTTTGCCACGTCCCAAATGACACAACAGACCTGCTCCAATTTCCAGAATTCCATTCCGACTCCTATATCAAAATCTCCACTACCAACCGGAAAATGCCAAAATTCCAATTTCGCCAATTCAAGCCTAAATCTACCACGGACCTCCAAAATAAATTCCGATCACGCTCCTAAGTCCCAAATCACCTCACGAAGCTATCCGAATCATAAAAGCCAAATTCCGAGATCATTTTCACACAAGTCAACTTCCGGTTGACTTTTCTAACTAAAAGGCCAACTTAAGAGACTAAGTGTCTCATAACACTTCAAAACTACTCCAAACCCAAACCTACCGACATGATACAATGAAATGAAGCTGAACAACACATAAAGTAGCAGAAATGCGGGAAACGGAGCGGTAACTCATGAAACGACCAGCCGGATCGTTACATCCTCCCCCTCTTAAACAAACGTTCATCCTCGAACGAGTCAAGAAACATACCTGAAGCTGATGGCAAAACCAACACCGGAGCTGTGCTCAAGGCAGTCTTGAGCTTCTGAAAGCTCGCCTCACACTCATTCGACCACCTGAATTAAGCACCATTTTGAGTCAGCTTGGTCAAAGGTGATGCAATAGATGAAAATCCATGAACGAACCGACGGTAATAGCCCGCCAAACCAAGGAAGCTGCGAATCTCTGTGGCTGAGGACGGTCTGGGCCAACTCTGAACCGCCTCTATCTTCTTCGGATCAACCTATATACCCTCACTAGACACCAAGTGCCCAAAAAAAGCCATTAAACTGAGCCAAAACTCACACTTGGAGAACTTTGCATAAAGCTTCTCCTCCCTCAATCTCTACAACACAACTCTCAAATGCTCCGCATGCTCCTCCTGACTACGCGAGTACACCAGAATATCATCAACGAACACTATGACAAACGAGTCAAGCTAAGGCCGAAACACGATGTTCATCAAATGCATGAACGTTGCTGGGCATTGGTCAGCCCAAAAGACATCACAAGGAACTCATAATGACCATATCGGGTCCTGAAAGCTATCTTAAGAATATCCGAGCCCTTGATCTTCAACTGGTGATACCCTGAATGGATATCAATCTTGGAGAACACTCTCGCTCCTTGAAGCTGGTCAAATAAATCATCAATGCGAGGCAAAGGATACTTGTTCTTGATTGTAACTTTGTTCAACTACCTGTAATCAATGCACATCCTCATCGTGCCATCCTTCTTCTTCACAAATAGAACAGGCGCAGCCCACGACGACACACTAGGCCGAATAAACCCCTTATCAAGGGGTTGCTGAAGCTGCTCCTTCAACTCTTTCAACTCTGCCTGTGCCATACGATATGGAGGAATAGAAATTGGCTGAGTGCCCGGCACCAAATCATTACCAAAGTCAATATCCCTATCCGTTGGCATGCCCGGCAGGTCTACTGGAAACACATCGGGTAAATCCCTCACTACAGGAACAAAATCAATACTAGGAGTCTCTGCACTGACATCCCTCACAAAGGCTAAGTATGAAAGACAACCCTTCCCAACCATCCGCTGGGCCTTCAGAAATTAAATCACCCTACTGGGGACAAAATCAGTCGAACCTCGCCACTCAATCCGTGGCACACCCGGCATAGACAATGTTACTGTCTTAGCATGACAGTCTAATATAGAACGACACGGAGATAGCCAATCCATGCCTAATATCACATCAAAGCCCACCATACAAAGCAACAAAAGGTCCACTCGGGTCTCCAGACCCCCAATAGTCACCAGACACGACCGGTATACACGGTCCAAAACTATAGTATCGCCCACCGGAGTAGATACACAAACAGATGAAATAAGAGACTCACGGGGCGCATCCAAATAACGAGCAAAATATGATGACACATACAAAAAAGTGGAACCAGGATCAAATAATACAGAAGCATCTCTGTGGCAGACTAAGACAATACCTGCAATCACAGCATCTGAAGCAATAGCATCTGGTCTGGCTGGAGTGCATAGAAACGGGCCTGACCACCACCTGATCGACCTCCCCCTCTGGAGCGACCCCTAGCTGACTGACCCCCACCTCTAGCTGCCTGAGCGAGTGGTGAAGTAACTGGAGCTGAAGTCGAGGGTTGACTCCTCTGCTGAGATGGGCCCTCAAGAAGACGAAGACACTGCCTCCTCATATGTCCAAACTCTCCACACTCGTAACAACTCCCTGGTGCAGGGAACGGGGACTGAAGGGAACCACTAATACCGAAATGACTAGTAGAAGGACCTGGCATGGAAGAACCCTGAACCAATGGAGCATGGGATGAACTCTGGGCTGGTAGGGAACTGAGTGATGAATGGCCCTGATGTGAGCTGTGAGAACCATGGCCCATGATGCCCCACGATGAACTGGACGGGCTGACTGAGCATGCCTGAAAGGGCGGACTCTGCTGTGCTGAAACTGAGCTCTCGAAGGAGCTCCACCAAAACCCCGAGGCCTCTTGGCCTCCCTCTCATCTCACTCCTGGCGACGAACTGACTCAATCTCGTGAGCGATATCAACAACCTCCTCAAAAGTGGCACCTGACACCCTCTCCCTGGTTATGAGAATCCGAAGCTGATATGTGAGGCCATCAACGAACCTCTTAATCCTTTCTCTATCTGTAGGAACCAACCAAACAGCATGACGAGCTAACTCCGAGAACCTCATCTCATACTGCGTCACAGTCATATCTCTTTGACGCAACTGCTCGAACTGCTTGCACAGCTCCTCTCTACGAGACTGTGGCATATACTTCTCCAAAAAGAGAACGGAGAACTGCTACCAGGTAAGGGGCGCTGCATCAACAGGCATACGCCTCTCATAAGCCTCCCACCAAGTAAAGGCAGCTCCAGAAAACTGAAAAGTAGTAAATGCAACCCCATTGGTCTCCAGAATACCCGCTGTACGAAGAATCCTCTGACACTTATCCAAGAAACCCTAGGCATCATCGCCCTCTGTACCACTGAAAGTCGGAGGCTGAAGTCTACCAAACCTCTCCAATCGACGTTGCTCGTCGTCAGCAATAACCGGTACCACATAATCCTGGGCTGGTGCAAACGGCTGGGCTGGAGGTGCCCCCGGTCTCTGAAGTCCCTGTACTACCTGCTTAGGTGTGCGAGCAGCGGGAGTCTGAGTACCTCCCCCGGCCTGAGAAGTGGCTGCGGCCGTAGTACCTGAGACCGCCTGAGCCAGGCCAGTACACACTGATAGAATCTGAGCTAGGGCCTCCTGAAGGCCTGGAATAACAATCGGCACAGCCGGTGCCTAAGCTGGTGCTGCTGGAGCATCCGCAACTGGGACTTGATCACGAACTGGGGCGGCTGGTGGATCTACTGATGCTGCCCTAGCTGTTGTGCGGGCTATACCCCTGCCCCTACCACAGCCTCGACCGCGTCCTCGGCCTCTAGTGGCCCCAACTGGTGGTACTGGTGGTCGTCCGTCCTGACCGGTAGCATGTGTCCTCACCATCTGTGAGAGAATAGAACAACAGAGGTTTAGTACTAGAATTAACAGATTCGCACGACAGGAATTTCAAGAATATGAAGTTTTTCCTAAAGGTTCTGCAGCCTCCCGAGGATAAGACAGACGTCTCCGTACCGATCCGCGAGACTCTACTAAACCGGCTCATGACCCGTGAGACCTATGTAACCTAGGCTATGATACCAACTTGTCACGACCCTAAATACCCCGGTCGTGATGGCGCCTATCACAGTACTAGGCAAGCCAATTCAACATTTACCACATCGAATCCTTTTTAAATTTTATTTTCTAAAACAGATTAAGTTCAAATCTTTCATATGTAATATATATATATATATATATATATATATATATATATATATATATATATATATATATATATGCGGAAAACTAGTACGAAATACACTAACACAGCCCGAATTCGGTATCACTAGTCATGAGCCTCAAAGTACAACCAAACACTATCTAAATAATACAAAATAAGTCTGAAATACAAAGTACTAAGATAGGAAGGAGGAAGGCAGGGCTGCGAACGCCGTGCGGCTACCTTGCGATCTCCGGATAAAACTCTGAGAGTGCTGGAAGCTCTCACTCTGATGCTCGGGCACCTGGATCTGCACACAAGGTGAAGGGAGTAACATGAGTACGCCAACTCAGTAAGTAACTAAAGTAAATAAAGTCTGAGTGCAGTGACGAGCATTTAAAATCATGTGCATGCTTTCAAGAAAACTCAACAGAATTATCAAGTCAAAATCTTCAATTCAATAGTTAATTATCTCGTAAAACTCTAGTTTCAGTAAGAATCTTTTTAAAACATTTATTCAACATTTTTCCACATATGCTAGTATAAAAGAAGAGTGAAAACAGAGAAAAATGTCATAAACAAGCCCCTCGGGCAAGGTATCACTCATAAGTATAACCTCTAGGGCAAGCCTCACAGTCACTCGTGACTCAACTCTCGTCAATCAGTGCGGCTCAATAGATATCTCATAATAATAATAGTAACCGCTGCGGCGTGCAGCCCGATCCATATATATATAGTCGACTACGCTCACTGGTGTTGCGCCCCCTTTTTCCTCGCGGAAGTCTAGGTTTCGACATTCATTGGGAACAACTCGTTTCCTTTTGGGAATTGGGTATTTGAAGAGTGGCCACCTAACGGATTAAGGTGCGTTAGGGCACCTAGAGCAATTAACTCATATAACTAGTTGCATTACCAGAGATTAGGGTAAGGGCTCGAAATAACCTTGAGGGGAAGGTGTTAGGCACCCCTCGTGGTCCACAACGGTGGGTCTCGGCCGAACTCAATTATGTGAATTAGTCATTTAACAGATAGGCAGTCTAAGAACACATTTGCAAATAAAGGTTGTTTAGGCAGTCTAAGAACACATATGCAAATAAAGGAAGTTTAGGCAGTCTAAGCACACATATGTGAATAAAGGAAGTTAGGCAGTCTAAGCACACATATGTGAGTAAATGAGGGAAGTCCTAGGTTTGTTAGCCTATAGGATTACATCTGTACAATACTCGATAAGCCTTCCTCAAATAGAGGGGTTACACGTGTCATTAGCGCACATGTCATCATATCCTTTTTACTACCCATTACCCTCCCCTTATCGATTATATAAGCGAGTTTAATTAACGAACTCTAAGCGTGCTTTACCCGTCCCTTCTTTGTGGTCCGGAGGTGTTTAGGACCTCTACGTTTAGGCAGTACTAGACCCTCCTAAGGTGTTTAAAAGGTAAAATATAAGTGACAACAAATAACATATAGGACTGTCAAATAGGGAAGCAATTGAGGGGCTCATGTTTACCTCCACACATAAACAAATAAGTAGCACGTCTCAAACAACAGATTTTAAAGAATTTCAGAAGGTCCTAGAACATGATATCTAGGTGAGCATCACAAACATAGAATATGCAGCATTGTTTTAAAGCGACTTGATATAACCTGATCAGTTTGCCTACTGATTTTAGAACCTGTTAAACCTGGACAATTTAACAAACACAACACCATTTCACAGTTTTTATGAAACCCTTAATTACCTAAGGCTTGCCTAGTTGTGAATCTGTTATACACCTATAAACATGCTGTCTAAAATAGAATTCTTGGAATTAGTCAAATAGCTTGAGTTTATTAAATCCTATAGGCATGCTGGTCTAGGTGCTGAATGTTACGAAAAGCTGATTTCATGCATATTTATACTAGGACATGATATCTATGTGCTGGGGCTGTCTTTAAACCTCTTTATAGATAATTATTCATTTAAGCGACATAGATACGATTTAAAGCAAATGCAAACAGAGTCCAAAGGCAGGATTTCTAATACACAGAGAGAGATGGTCATTTTATTAAACATGATTACAGCAGTGACTTTAACAACAGATTTCCAGGTGATTATGACTTGTGCAGGAAGATAGTTTTCGTGATAATAGAATGATGAGCCTATAACATGTTTTCTAATAGGCAAAATCAGTAAACATGATTATCCTAAGGCAAGATATCTAATGCACAGATTTATGGCATGGTTTTTTTTAATACAAATAGGCATAGCAAACCTAGAGGCATGATATCTAATGCATAATATAAACCTAAAGCATGATTTCTATTGCAAATCAGCATAATATAAACCTAAATCATGGTTTCTACTGCAAATCAACCTATATATATAAACGTAAAGCATGATTTCTTCCCGGTTTCCACACAAAATCGTATAGGAACCCTCCCATTTTTACTAATTACCCCAATATCTGTTTACAAAGAATATTATTACAGACCAGGATCGAATGAATTACATAAATAAATGTAAACTACACTATAGGGAGCCTGAATTAGGCCTAAAGTAAACCTGGGGATGTCAGGCCTTCAAAAACAGTCTTAGATGCCAAGAGTCTCACAGCCAATAGTGTGTCCTGGTGTGTCAAAGTTCCCTAAGGACCTTAAGGATCCCGGGCAGTGCTCACACCAAGACCCTTTTCTCAAATGGAGGATTGATTATGTGCAGTGTAGAAGGGCCAGCCCCAGTGTGCCAGAGTTTAGAGGGATCTCATGGATTCCTAAGCAGTACACACACTGGAGGGGTAGAACCTAATAGTCTAAGAGTAAAGTGAGAGTGCTTGACATAGTTTTGAAAGACTTAGTAAAACAGTGTAGAGACAATTTTAGAAGTGAAAAGATATTCAGGAATAGAAATAGTTTTCAGGAAGATGCTAGAGGTGAAAACAGTCTTGAAATCAATTCTGAAAAGAACAGACATACATTCACACAAACTTAGAGTGCTCAAACTCACAATTACTCAGCAATCGGCTTTACAAATAGGGGTCAAGGGGGTTGGGAACATAGATAGTTCAAACACATAAACAGAGTCTAGGAGAGCATATGGAGCAACAACTGTACAGAACAAATAGGAATCTACTAGTTCAGAGACTTAACAAGTTAGTCATGATAAGAAGCAATTAAGACATAGGCATAGAATGTAGTGAAATAGTCATGTTGAAGACAAAGTGCATACTAATTAGGATCAACCAAGTATGTTAGACAACTAAGTTATCGACATGATCACACCAATTAAGGAGAGTAAACAGAGACTAAATAAACATGTTGGCCAAGTATCAAACATACAAGTGAGACCCAGACATACTGATTGCACATTTGAACAAAAGAGGACAGAATTTAGACATGCTGAGTAAAGCAGTAAACAGGAAGATAAAGTAAATACATAGCAAATCGAACTAGTGCAAAACATGGAACACATAGAGTTTGAGTTTCAAAATTAAACTGGAGACATACCAGTTAGAGAAGCAAAGTGCAGAATGTAAAGCAAGTGTAATTCCACTGTCTAGCCTTGGCTTTCAGCCGGCTAGACCAACAGTTAGCACAAGTAACAGAGAAAGAAGAGAGAGTTTGAGTGTGTCTGTGTGTGTATTCTGAACTTAGTTCGTGTCTTGAGAGGTAGAATATGAGTGTTTATATAGAAATATAGGAGTGGAACAAACAAGGTAAAGGAATCATCATTCAGTCAATTAAGGAAGTCACAGGATCCAATCACATAAAGGAGTTCAGAATATACTCATTTAATCAAGGGTAATTGATCAAACGGTAATAATAGGAGACTAATTAAGGAAAGAATCCCAATTATACCATGTAAAGGAATCAGTAAGAATCTGCAATTATACAGGCAATCAAATAAGGCAGGGATGGCCAATTAAGGTCGTAAACAAGGAAACAACAAGAATTATGCACACGAATCTCTACCAGAGCAAATCAATCAACCAAACTTTCAAAAATAATACTGATTTCTGGAAAGAGATATCAACTTCCATAAATAGAAAAATGGACTAAGTAAAACATCACAGAAACATAGATATTAGTCGGAAACACAGATTCTATCCCTAATAGAGATTTATTAGGGCAAAAACCACAGAATAATGGATTCGACAATGAAAAAATGTTTAAGTCCAAGAAATAGAACAAGGTAACACAGAAAGTACCCAGAATCGAAGCAAAGATTGGAAAAACCAGTATATTACATAGAATCAACTAGGGTTCGAATACTCTTGTAAAAATCAGTCAAAAGGGTGAAAGAATAATTGATTAAACACTTAGAAGTCAGAAAGACCTTTGAAAAACAATTTGGGATGAACCCTAGTTTAGGAAGAGCGATAAAAGTCGGAATAATTAATTAACCCAAAAATTTTAAAGGAAAACACATAATAGCGCTCGAATCACCCCAGATCTATACAGATCTAAGAAGGATCGATAGTAACGGACTAGGGTTTTTCAGAAAAGTAGTAGAGATGAGAGAATAGGTCAAGAATCCATAGATTCGTAACAAAATAAAGAGAAGTTCTTACTCACAGTCCAAAAATGGCCTGAGACAGGCTAATAAATAAAGTTTGAAACCAGAACCAGCTAGGTTCTTTGAGATCTTCTCAAGGATCCAAGAAATCAAAGAGCCATGGCGTGTAGAAGTCCAGGGCTTGTCGGAGAAGCCATGGAAGCCTCATAAGGTGGAGGTTTATGCCGGTGACGGTGCTTAGAATTAGGGTTAGGTCGAGAGAGTTTGAGAGAAGAGGGAGATGATGACGGTGGGTGAGGGAGAGAATGAGAGGGTTTGGGGGGTCATTTAGGTTTAATTAAGGTAAGGGAAATGCAGACCGTTGATCCGAATGATCAATGGTCAGGATTGAGAAGGGGTATTGGGTCGGGGCGTACAGACTTAGGCCTAAGGGAATTGGGCCAAATTTAAAGGGTTTGGGCTGGTTAGAGAGGGGTTAGGTTTGGGAGTAAAAGGGCTATTTAATAAATACCCCAAATAATTTATGAAAATATCTTATAAAATAATTAGCAGATTATAAAAATAATTTTCATGCATAAAAATGTTTTAAAATAATTACTCAATATTTTAAAAATACAATGAGCCATTTTATGGAATGATAATGTAATAATGCATGCATGGGCTATAATTGCCAAGTTATTGTAATTGTAATCAAAAAGTGTAAATCTGGCCATTTGTGAAATTTGAACTTAATATGACTATAAATAGCATTATTAAGTCATGAAAAGCTATAAAGTCATTTGTGATGCAATTTTGTAATTATTTATATAAATAAAATGCTAGGATTAATTAATTTAAAATTGTAGAATTTATATAAAAATATCAATCGATGTTAATGCATAGTTTTGAAGGTATAAATGCACTTAAAAAGTATTATAGGGAAAAATTGGGTATCAACAACTGGGGGTGTGCAGACTCCGGATGGGCTCCTACAACCCAAGCGTCATATCACTGCGGCGCGCAGCCCGATCCAATATATATCGTTGCGGCGTGCAGCCCTATCCATATAAATATCGCTGCAGCATGCAGCCCGATCCATAATATAGGTATAATATCGCTGCGTGCAGCCCGATCTATCTATCTATCTATCTATCTATCTATCTATCTATATATATATATATATATATATATATATATTGCCACGATCCAATTCCCAAACCCGGTCGTGATAGCGCCTCTCGTGAAGACAAGGCCAGCCAACAGAACATCAATACCTCTTTAATACTTACTTAGCATGAATAAGTCTAAAACATATATAAAACTATCATATGTGCGGAAGAAAAGTGATAAAAATAGGGACCGTCCCGACACAGCCCGACCGGGGTGTCACAAGCCACGAGCATCTAGAAGGATTTTTTTTTTAATACAACTACAAGGCCTGTAATACATGGATTAAATTTTAGAATCAAAAAGAAGAAATTCGGTGCCGCGAATGCTAGCGGTCACCTTGCTCAGCTACGATAGCAAAATCCTCAACCAGCTCAAAACCGCTACCGGGTAAACAAATACCTGCATCTGCACGCGAGGTGCAGGGAGTAAAGTGAGTACTCCAACTCAGTGAGTAATAAAGGTAAATAATAACTGAGCAGCAAGAAACCACGTAAAGCAAGCCATCATGCTATATAGAACAGTGTAACCCTTTGAGAAAAACAGTGAAACCGTGAAAATCTTTAGAAATATCTGGACTCAGTTTAAAACCTCTTTTGAAAATATCTCTTTCCAACAGTTAAGCAAATGAATGCGAAACAGATAGTGCAAGTCAGCACAAAAGTCAGCCCCTCGGGCACAACACTCCATTAACAAATAACACCAGGGTATCAGGTAAGCAGTGCAAGAAGTAGCATAGAAGCCAATGAAATGCGAGTGCTAGAATGTCATGACAAATAATACAAATAGGAACAAATGCATATGACGGTACACACCGATACCCACTGCGGCGTGCAGCCCGAGCCATCCATATATTTAACGTCGACGGCGCTCACTGGGGGTGTGTACAGACTCCGGAGGGGCTCCTACAGCCCAAGCGCAAATAATCAAGCCATCTCGTGGCACCAACCAGGCCCTGGGCCTCAATATCAATACAAAACCGCTGCGGCGCGCAGCCCGAGCCATCCATATATCCAGAAATCACTATAACACTGCTGCGACACGCAGCCCGATCCATGCTCAGTCCAGAAATGCACATAAGCCACTTGGGCAATATCAAAATAATGGTTCTCAGCTTAAAACGTCAATAAAATATTGTTTAAATTTTCAAATCTTAGAAAAATGGCTGAGTTTGCAAAACAGTATTAAAATCCTAGACCGAGATCAAATAATATGCATAGTAATGCGAAAACAGTGATATCAATCCCTGAAGGATTCACATAGTTGGCACGAAGCCCAAACATGGCAATCAGCCCAAATTATGATGATAACAAGTAGTTTCAGTCAAATACGTAGTAATTTCATCAATCGGACGGACCAAGTCACAATCCCCAACGGTGATCTACCCCACGCTCGCTATCCGGCGTGCAAGTCACCTCAATACAGCACTATGATGTGCAAATCCGGGGTTTCAAACCCTCAGACTATCATTTACAATCATTACTCACCTCGAACCGGTGAAATCTCTAGCTCGCGTCGCCTTTGCCCCTCAAATCGGCCTCCACGCGCGTCGAATCTATCTAAAATCAGAGCGAATACATCACAATATGCTAAGGGAACAATACCCAATCGAAAACAATCGAAAAATAGCAAAAATCTCGAAACTAGCAAAACCTGAGCCCCGGGCCCACTTCTCGAAAAATCAAAAAATTCACATCAATGGATTCCTCATCTCGCCACGAGTCTATACATATCAAATTTACCAAAATCCGAGCTCAAATGCTCCCTCAAATCCCAAATTTAAATCTCAAAATCCCAAGCCCTAGTTCATCAATTTTAGGCTTAATTCCATGAATTTCTAGGTTAATTTCACATAATAATTACGTTTTTAACTCATAAAACTTACCTCCAGTCAATCTCAGTCGAAACCCTCTTCAATTGCTCCCAAAAAGCTCTCAAGATGTTCAACAATGGAGGAAAATACCCTTAGCTCGCGAATGAAATGATATCTTAAAACCTTCTCTGTCCAGCACTTTTCGCTTATGCGGTCCCGTCCCCGCTTATGCGGGACCGCTTCTGTGGTTCTCCACTTAAAGGCCTCGACCACTCCTGCGGCCCATAAATCGCACCAGCGGGACCGCTTCTGCGGCCCAAACATCCGTTTCTGCGGAAAACCCAATTCGAGTCCAAAACCGCTTCTGCGGTTCCCCAATCGCATAAGCGATACCGCTTCTGCGGCCCATATTCCGCCTAAGCGAAAACATACCAGAAGCAGCAGACTTGGCAACATGAAAATCCCTAAACTCTCCGTTTAACCATCCGAACTCATCCCGAGGCCCCCGGGACCTCAACCAAATATACCAATACGTCCTAAAACATTATTCAAACTTGTTTCAATCATAAAAACACCACGATTAACACTAAAACCATCAAATCACATCAAATCCAAGCCTAAGTTCTTCAAAAACTTCCGAAATACGCATTCGATCAGAAACCCAACCAAACGACGTCCGAATGACCTGAAATTTTTCACACATATCCAAAATCACCTAACGAAGCTACAACAACTCTTGGAATTCCATTCCGACCCTCGGATCAAAATCTCACCTATCAACCGAAATTCGCCAAAATACTAACTTCGCCAATTCAAGCTTAATTCTACACCGGACCTCCAAAATCAATTCCGATCACACTCCTAAGTCACAAATCATCCCCCGAAGCTAACCGAATCACCGGAAATCACATCCGAGCCCTCTAACTCAATAGTCAACATCCGGTTGACTTTTCCAAAACAAACCTTCCTTGAAGAGACTAAGTGTCTCATTTCCGTCCAGAATCAATCCAAATCAACTCATTCACACAAGACACGTATAATAACACATAGGGAAACCGAAAATGGGGAAAACGAGGCGGTAACTCACGTGACGACGGGTCGGGTCGTCACATCCTCCCCAACATAAACAAACGCTCGTCCTTGAGCGTACCCAGAGTTGTACTAGAAGCCAACCAATAGCTGAATGACCTTACCAAGCATACACCCGGGGTGATCCCACGTCACCCTATCTCGCATAGGTCTGATAATACAACATAGCTGAAATCTCACAATCCATCTAGACCATAAACCGTAGAACCACATTGCACTTTCTGAAATCATACACAAGATCAGAACCTCACGTCTATATTCAGAATAAACCCGAACCAGCTGTAATAAACCATACCTGCAACCTCAGGTGAGACAATCCGATATACCACATAATCCAAACACTCGAAACGATAATCTCTATTCACAGCAGTTGCCCACAATAACCAAATACCGATAGAAAACCTCTTATTAGCTAAAGTCTTATTCCAACACTTTCATATACTGCCAACGATAAATAAAACACGCGATAAACCGTAACCATTTCTCAGATCAACCATTCATGAAGCCACTTCCCTTTGGGCTAATACCAAAACAGATTTCCGGGCCGAACCTCGATATTATCCTTCTAACAAGCTGAGATCAAATCTGTTCGTATTCATTAATGACCCCAACGACCACCTCGAATCCAACACTCCACTCTGGTGATATGACACCTCAATACAGGCCTAAGCCACAACTTACATAATACACGCACCAATAAGAAACGGTCTGAACATACTCAAATCATGAAAAAAAATGACTCAAACGAAAGAGCTGTACCTCAAGCTCATTAGTACCATCACAACACAAGGCTGAGACCCCGTCTCACATCATAGAAATAGAACACCTGAATCTACCCCGAAAGGTCATATCTCCACATGGCCTCGCTACAATGCGCGCTCCTATCCCAAACACTGTCACACATGAAACACCTCAAGTCACTATGCTCAGAATCGACAACCACGCACAATTTGATGTCTGAAATCAAAGCAATTCATTACACCCACGGTGAAACAAATAACATACGCCATGCAACCTGATAGGTCATAATCAATACTCCATTTACCGAGCAACACCCAATTACTCTTCCTGCTCGACTTTCTCTATGAATCCCCATTAGAACCGCACCACATGTGCCCATATCCAACAAATCATAATGTCTCACAGCACAGAAAAGCAACTCATAGATCTCCCCAGATCACTAACAAGTTCAATAACGATCGAATCAACCTATCCCTCAACAATACAACTCGGGACCAACCAAACTAACTCAAGCTAAATACGTAGCCATATCAGTCTGCCAACGAACTCAATACCAAGAAGGCATGAAACTGCTCCTTCCACTACCACAATTCCTGCCGGAGCCGTACGATGCGGTGCCCGGCACCAAATCAATACCGAAATCCACAACCTCGCCCGGCGACATGCCCGGCCACAAGAAACGCATCCAAAAAGTCTCTCAACACCGCAACTGAATCAATGGTAGAAACCTCTGCACTGACATCCATCACGAAGGCCCACTTAAGAAAAATAGTCCTTCCAGCCGTCCGCTGGTCATTGGAATACAAACCACTCTGCTAGAACGTAATCTGATGCACCTCGCCACGCAACCTGTGGCATTTTCCGGCATAGCCCATAGCACAATAGTCTAGAACAACCCAACACTGAGACAGCCAGTCTACACCCCAATATCATATCCAAAACCTAATATACCAAGCAAAGAAAGATCCACTCGAGCCTCCAAATCCCAATAGCCGCTAACAGTACCAATACACACGATCCACAACCACTACATAGTCTGTACCTGAGAGCTACCAGTCTCCAACTCCATATAGCACACGAATCACTGTACCTGATCCCAAATTCTGCCATATGAATACATATTACACCTCGAGTACCCAATTATTCCACGAAAGATATTCTAAAATTCCCATGTGCCATCAAACAAACTCAGATATCAGCAGTCGACCTGGCAAGAAAGTGCCGCAATACTACCGAAGTATCATCAGTCTAATCACATTACCCTTCTTTCGAGACATATACTCTCGTCAAATCACTTCCATTTAGCAGTACCATTTCCTTGATTACCTGAGGCTACCCGTTGCCTAAGAATTTCATGAACTTCTTTTCAGAACTGAACTGTAACTCATCTAGCCAAGACCTTCCGTCAATTCCATCTAGAAGAAGAATCATTACACATTCCATGCTTCGCATGCCCATAGAAAATATATTCACCTCCAAACCACGGTAAAACCCAACAAGGACTCTCTCCCCCAATTCCATGTGCACAAGCTAAACTGCCAAGACTAAATCCTTCTACCCAAACCAAGCTAAGCAAGCTGCCAAAACTCAAGGGCTTTGCTGCAAAATGCCTGTAAGGCTCATTACCTCGAACACATACGAAGAATTAATCGTACCCTTACCATACCGACTCAATCTACTATCAACCTATTCTATTTATCAAATTTCCCTTCTGATTAATCATCAACTTGATATTCTTCCTTGTTGTAGCACCACAATACCTCAACCCAATTCCCACCCGGTCGTGATGGCGCCTCTCGTGAAGACAAGGCCAGCCAACAGAACAATCAACACTGCTTTTAAGAATTCTTAGCATAAACAGGTTTAAACCATAGATACTGACTAATCATAAGTGCGGAAATAAACGTAACATAACGGGGAAAAACCATCCCAAACTCAGCCCGATGATCGTGGTGTCACAAGTCACGAGCTACTACAGAGTTGATGAAAATACTACAAGTCTGGAAACATAGTCTGAAGATGAATAAAATATGCAGAAGATAAGGAAGAAACAGGGCTGTGGACGTCAACAGCTACCTCGTCTCTCCTAGTCCGCCTGGTCTGGAAGGAAATCAGCGCTCAGGTACGAACTCAGCTGTGCCTGTCTCTGCACACATGGTGCAGGAAGTAATGTGAGTACTCCGACCCAGTGAGTAATAAAAATAAATAACGACTGAGAACATAAAATCCCACAAGGGCACAAATAATGCTATCTCAAGCAGCAACATCAGATAAACAGTAGAAACCAGTGAAATATAGGAAGAAAATCTTTTTGAAAGCAGTTAAAAATCAATCATACTCAACCAGTAAGTCGCCATTGTTACCTGACCAAACGCGTATTACAGTGCCATTGTTACCACTGGTCAATCATTGTTACCTGATTGGTCAGTCATTGTTACCTGACCAAACGCGTATAGCAGTGTCATTGTTACCACTGTTCAATATTTAATCACTCTAGATGGATACCCGCGCTCACTGTGAGTGTGCACACTCCGGAGGGGCTCCTACAGCCCAAGCGCTATCAACAAGGCCTGAAAGCCTGAACAATATCAATACGAGGCCTGGAAGCCTGCTCACAATGCACTCGAGGCCTGAAAGCCTCCTCACCTTACTCTTCATGCCCTCACATAAGGCCCTTGGCCTCAATCAGTCCAAAAATAGTCAAAGCCCCTCGGGCATCAGTAAACAATAATACCCAGCTCAACAATAGTTCAAATATCAGTTAAAACTCCAAGTTTGAGTAAAAATATAGCTGAGTTCATGAAACGGTGTAAATCACATGGACTGAGTTCAAATAGTATTTCAAATAGTGAGGGAAAACAGTGATAACAGCTCACAAAGAGTTCAAACAGTCGGCAACAAGCCCAAGTATGGCAATGAGCCCAAAACATAGTGACAACAACACGTCATAGCTGACACGCAGTAAAATATTATCCGGGCTGGACCAAGTCACAGTCCCCAATAGTAAATGACCCCGCGCTCGTCGTTGAACGCGTGTCTCATCTCAACACAGCACCAAGTTGTGCAAATCCGGGGTCTCAAGCCCTAAGAACATCATTTAAAATCATTACTCACCTCTAGCCGGCCAAAAATCTAGCTCGCTATGCCTTTTCCCCTCGAATCGACCTCCTCGCGCGTCGAATCTGATCAAAACCACAAGGAATACATCACAATAGGCTAATGGATCATAACCCAATCGAAAAGACTCGAAAAATATCAAAAAATCACGAAGTTGGCAAAACTCGAGCCCCGGGCCCACTTCTCGCAAAAAATTACGAAATTCACATCACCGGATTCCTCGTCTCGCCACGAGTCCATACATATAAATTTTACCAAAATCGGAGTCCATTTGACCCTCCAAATTCCGTTTCAAAATTATAAATTCTCAAGCCCTAGCTTTACCCCCTTTTTGATGAATTTCAACCAATTTCCATGTTAAATTTAGCATAATTTCATGTATTTGGGTCAAGGGACTTACCTCCAATCACACCTAGTCGAAATCCTCCTTCAAATCCGTCCAATAGCTCTCAAGCTCGTGTAAAAATGGGGGAAATAACTTAACCCTCGCGGATGAAAATGATACTATAAAATCCCTTCTGTCTACAGCGATTTTCGCTTATGCGGTCCCGCTTCCGCATATGCGGGACCGCTTCTGCGGCCATTTCCCCGCTTATGCGGTTTCTCACTTAACTTACCACTTCCGCCTTTGCGACATATTCTCCGCTTCTGCGGATTACCCAAGACCACTTCTGCGGTTTATTCACTCGCACCTGCGAACCCG
>NW_017673479.1:101145-104868 GCF_001879085.1 Nicotiana attenuata | reverse complement strand
TCACATCCTCCCCAACTAAAACAAACGCTCGTCCTCGAGCGGGTCAAGAAACATACCTGGAGTCTCAAACAAGTGAGGATATCTGCTCCGCATCTCCCGCTCGGTCTCCCAAGTAGCCTCCTCCACGGGCCGACCTCTCCACTGTACCTTCACTGAAGCTATATCCTTTGACCTCAACTTCCGAACCTGATGACCCAAAATAGCCACTGGCTCTACATCATATGTCAAATCATCATCCAACTGAACTGTGCTGAAGTCCAAAACATGGGACGGGTCCCCAACATACTTCCGGAGCATAGACACATGGAATATCGGATGAACCCCCGACAAGCTGGGTGGCAAAGCAAGCATATAGGCCACCTCCCCAATCCTCCTAAGTATCTCAAAAGGCCCAATGAACTGCGGACTCAACTTCCCTTTCTTTCCAAATCTCGTAGCGCCCTTCATGGGCGAAACCTTCAACAAGACCTTCTCGCCCACCATATAAGATACATCCCGCACCTTCCGGTCCGCATAACTCTTCTGACGCGACTGAGCGGTACGAAGTCTCTCCTGGATCACTTTTACCTTCCCCAAGGCATCCTGGACCAACTCTGTCCCCAATAGTCTAGCCTCGCCGGGCTCAAACCAACCGACCAGAGATCTACACCATCTCCCATATAAGGCCTCATACGGTGCCATCTGAATACTGGACTGGCAGCTGTTGTTGTAAGCAAACTCTGCAAGCGGCAAGAACTCAGCCCAAGAACCTCCAAAATCAATAACGCAAGCACGCAACATGTCCTCCAATATCTGAATGGTACGCTCGGACTGCCCGTCCGTCTGAGGATGAAATGCGGTGCTCAACTCTACCTGTGTACCCAACTCTCGCTGAAAAGTCCTCCAAAACTGGGAAGTAAACTGAGTACCCCTATCTGAGATGATAGAAACTGGGACCCCATGCAACCGAACAATCTCCCGGATGAAAATCTCTGCCAGCCGCTCTGAAGAATAGGTAGTACACACCAGAATGAAGTGCGCGGACTTGGTCAGCCGATCCACAATCACCCAAATCGAATCATACTTCCTCGAGGTCCGAGGGAGACCACTCACAAAATCCATAGTAATCCTCTCCCATTTCCACTCCGGAATATCCATCCGCTGAAGTACACCACCGTGCCTCTGATGCTCATATTTGACCTGCTGACAGTTGAGACACCGAGCTACATAACTCACAATATCTTTCTTCATTCTCCTCCACCAGTAATGCTGCCTCAAATCCTGGTACATCTTCGCGGCACCCGGATGAATGGAATACCGCGAGCTATGGGCCTCCTCTAATATCAGCTCCCGAAGCCCATCCACATTGGGCACGCAAATCCGGCCCTGCATCCTCAACACGCCATCATCACCAATAGACACATCTCTAGCATCACCATGCTGGACCCTGTCCTTAAGGACAAGCAAATGCGGGTCATCATACTGGCGCTCTCTAACGCGGTCATACAAGGAAGACCGAGAAACCACACAAGCCAACACCCGACTAGGCTCCAAAATATCTAACCTCACCATCCGATTGGCCAAAGCCTGGACATCAACTGCAAAGGGCTTCTCCCCTACTGGAATGTATGCCAAACTACCCATACTGACCGCCTTCCGGCTCAAAGCATCGGCCACCACATTGGCCTTCCCCGGGTGGTACAAAATAGTAATATCATAGTCCTTTAGTATTTCCAACCACCTCCGCTGTCTCAAATTAAGATCCTTTTGCTTGAACAGGTGCTGAAGGCTGCGATGATCGGTGAATACCTCACATGATACTCCATACAGATAGTGCCTCCAAATCTTCAAAGCATGAACTATAGCAGCTAACTCCAAATCATGTACAGGGTAGTTCTTCTCGTGAGGCTTCAACTAACGAGAAGCATATGCAATAACTCTACCCTCCTGCATCAACACACATCCGATCCCAACTCTCGAAGCATCACAATATACAGTGTAAGAACCCGAAGCTGATGGCAACAATAACACTGGAGTCGTGGTCAAAGCTGTCTTGAGCTTCTGAAAGCTCTCCTCGCACTCATCAGACCACACAAATGGTGCACCCTTCTGCGTCAACTTGGTCAAAGACGAAGCAATAGATGAAAAACCCTGGACGAACCGGCGATAATAACCCGCCAAACCGAGGAAACTCCGAATCTCCATGGCTGAGGATGGTCTAGGCCAACTCTGAACCGCCTCTATCTTCTTAGGATCTACCTGAATACCATCGCTAGACACCACGTGCCCCAGAAAAGCCACAGAACCGAGCCAGAACTCACATTTGGAGAATTTTGCATAAAGCTTCTCCTCCCTCAATCTCTGTAATACCACTCTCAAATGATGTGCGTGCTCCTCCTGGCTACGCGAGTACACCAGGATGTCATCAATAAAAACAATCACAAATGAATCAAGATACAGCCGAAATACACTGTTCATCAAGTGCATGAATGCTGCTGGGGCATTAGTCAACCCAAAGGACATAACTAGAAACTCATAGTGCCTATATCTCGTCCGGAAAGCAGTCTTTATAATATCTGAATCCCTAATCTTCAGTTGGTGATAGCCTGAACGGAGGTCAATCTTGGAGAATACCCTTGCCCCCTGGAGCTGGTCAAACAAATCATCAATACGAGGCAAGGGATACTTGTTCTTCACTGTCACCTTGTTCAATTGCCTGTAGTCAATGCACATTCTCATTGTGCCATTTTTTTTCACAAACAAGACCGGTGCACCCCACGGTGACACACTCGGACGAATTAACCCCTTATCCAGGAGCTCCTGAAGCTGATCCTTTAGTTCTTTCAACTCTGCTGGTGCCATGCGATACAGAGGAATAGAAATGGGCTGAGTGCCCGGCACCAGATCAATACCAAAATCAATGTCCCTGTCCGGCGGCATGCCCGGCAGGTCTGCTGGAAACACATCAGGGAAGTCCCTCACAACGGGCACCGAATCAAGACTAGGAGTCTCAGCTCCGACATCTCTCACGAAAGCCAAGTACGATAGACAACCTTTCCCAACCATCCGTTGGGCTTTTAGGAAAGAAATCACCCTGCTAGGAACATGGTCAGTCATGCCACGCCCGGTATGGCCAATGTGACTGTCTTGGCATGACAGTCTAGAATAGCATGGCATGGATATAGCCAATCCATACCCAGAATAACATCAAAATCTACCATGCTCAACAGCAACAAATCAACTCGGGTCTCTAGACCCCCAATAGTCACCAGACAAGACCGATACACATGGTCTACAATAATAGTATCACCCACCGGGGTAGATACGTGAACAGGTAAAGCAAGACACCCGCGGGTCGTACCCAGATGATGGGAAAAATATGAAGACACATAAGAGTAGGTAGAACCGGGATCAAATAAGACAGAGGCATCCCTGTGGCAGACTGAGATAATACCTGTGATAACAGCATCTGATGCAATAGCGTCTCTCCTGTCTGGGAGAGCATAGAATCGTGCCTGGCCACCGCCCGATCAGCCTCCCCCTCTGGGGCGACCCCTAGCTACCTGACTCTCACCCCTAGCTGGCGGGGCGGGTGCTGAAGAAGATGGGCCAGAAGACGAGGGCTGACCCCTCTGCTGAGACTGACTACCACGGCGCCGAGGACATTGCCTCCACATGTGCCCAACCTCCCCGCACTCATAACAGCTCCCGGGTGCTGGGGAATGGGACTGAAGGGAACCCCGC
>NW_017673479.1:88800-98467 GCF_001879085.1 Nicotiana attenuata | reverse complement strand
CGGGGTCTCAAGCCCTCAGAACATCATTTAAAATCATTACTCACCTCTAGCCGGCCAAAAGTCTAGCTCGCTATGCCTTATCCCCTGGAATCGACCTCCTCGCGCGTCGAATCTGATCAAAACCACAAGGAATACATCACAATAGGCTAATGGATCATAACCCAATCGAAAAGACTCGAAAAATATCAAAAAATCACGAAGTTGGCAAAACCCGAGCCCCGGGCCCACTTCTCGAAAAATTACGAAATTCACATCACCTGATTCCTCGTCTCGTCACGAGTCCATACATATCAATTTTACCAAAATCAGAGTCCATTTGACCCTCCAAATTCCGTTTCAAAATTACAAATTCTCAAGCCCTTGCTTTACCCCCTTTTTGATGAATTTCAACCAATTTCCATGTTAAATTTAGCATAATTTCATGTATTTGGGTCAAGGGACTTACCTCCAATCACACCTAGTCGAAATCCTCCTTCAAATCCGTCCAATAGCTCTCAAGCTCGTGTAAAAATGGGGGAAATAACTTAACCCTCGCGGCTGAAAATGATACTATAAAATCCCTTCTGTCTACAGCGTTTTTCGCTTATGCGGTCCCGCTTCCGCATATGCGGGACCTCTTCAGCGGCCATTTCCCCGCTTATGCGGTTTCTCACTTAACTTACCACTTCCGCCTTTGCGACATATTCTCCGCTTCTGCGGATTACCCAAGACTGCTTTTGCGGTTATTCACTCGCACCTGCGGACCCGCTGATGCGAAAAGGGGTCCGCTTATGCGGAACTCATCAATTCAACACAAGATCGCTTCTGCGCTTTTCCACCCGCTTCTGCGGAACCGCTTCTGCGGTCCATTTCCGCAGAAGCGGAAATACCAGATGACAGAAATCTCAGACCTGAAGCAACTTCCAAAAGCTCTCGTTTAACCACTCGAATTCACCCCGAGGCCCCCGGGACCTCAACCAAAAACACCAACACATCCTAACACCTCATTAAAACTTGTTCCAATCCTCGAAACACATCTAACAACGCTAAAACCATTAAATCACATCGGATTCAAGCCTAAGTTTCTTAAAAACTTCCGAATTACGCATTCGATCAAAAACCCGACCAAAACACCTCCGAATGACCTGAAATTTTGCACACACATCCAAAATAACCTAACGGAACTACTGCAACTCTTGGAATTCTATTTCGACCCTCGGATCAAAATCTCACCTATCAACCGGAATCCGCCAAAATACATAACTTTCGCCAATTTCAAGCCTAATTCTACACCGGACCTCCAAAATCCACTTTCCGATCACGCTCTCAGTCACAAATCATCCCTCGAAGCTAACAGAATCACTGGAAATCACATCCGAGCCCTCTAACTTCATATAGTCAACTTCGGTTGACTTTTCCAAAACAAGCTTTCCTTAAAAGAGACTAAGTGTCTCATTTCATCTAAAACCAATCCAATTCAACTCGATCACTCTCAATTACGATAATGAGCATAGAGAAACATAAATGGGGAAAACGGGGGTAACTTCACGTACGACGGGCCGGGTCGTCACAGTCCGTCTAAACACAGGCATTAGTAGCAACCATGAAGAGCTGATTTAAAAGGGAAATACTTTCAAAACCTTGTGTAACTCTTCAAATAAAATCATAATGAACTATGGTTTACTATAAAGTAAGAATATAAGTCGAGCTTTTAAATATAAGCCATGACTCAAACAGAAATAATATATATGATAAATCAGATTCCAGATTAATGATATATAACTTATCTACAACTTTCACACATTATTTCTACCCAATTAAATACAACTACAATAACATACAACTTAAATATAAATTTTATACAATATGTCTTTTGTATATTTTGTATCTGATTTATACATAGTAAAAACAAATTTCATACAACTAATTATATATTACACAACTTATCTACAATTTTCATACATTATTTTTACTCAATTACATACAACTACAATATCATACAACTTAAATATAATTTTTATACAATGTTGTTCAACTTTCATACAATAGTTAAATAAATAAAAGAAAAATATATAAACAACAGAATACAATCTTTCTACAATTTTTCTATAATTTTTCTATAATTTTACTACAATATCTGCAGTATAATGTATGTTGATAGTAGGCCATATAGACGCTATTTACACCAAAAAATTTACCATACTTTATTGTTGTTTTAAAGGCAAAATGATAACAAAATACTCTAATTGGTGTTCTTTTGCTTTGCAGGAACTAATCCAAGTTAGGAAGAGACTATGGAGTATTTTGGAGTCAATAATGTGGATATAAGGCCAATCAAGAAGAACCCAAACGAAAATAAGCAAGAAAGGGGCAAAGGAGGACTGGACAAGAGGCCACCGCGACCGCGGTCGACCGCGGTAGGCCAAACGATTGAGGCAGAATGGTTGCAATTCACCGCGGTCGCGCCGCGTTCTACCGCGGCCGTGGTCGACTGTGCAATTGCCCAGAAATTTGGGGACTAAAGTGTAAATTGGGGGAAACTTATCCTAACCCTTTATAAACTCAACAAACTCGCCCAAGCAAAGGTTAAGCTTGTTTTTAGGTTGAATTGGAGGCAAGAACAAGTGTGAGAAGAGCAATCAACCATTAGAGTTTTTCAATCTTCTCTTTGTTATCTTTATTTGCACATTATGAATACTTTTGTGATTTTATCTTGCTTTGCTATTGAGTAGCTAATTATTTAGTCTAGGGTTTTGATGGAACTTGTTGAAGGATGAACTTCGTGTTATGTTAATATAGTTTGCCCAGTTTAATCTCTATTTGTTCAACTACGTTTTTGTTGTAGTTAATTGATAGGATCCTCAATTAGCTGTGCCTAATTAGTATGTATTACTCGGGAGAGAGTACATATTTAGGTAATTGTTGAACAACACCACTCCCAAAGTATATGAGGAATCAATAACCGAGGGTTTAAAGGCGGGATTAGGGATAACAAAGCCTTGGGTGTGATCGGAAGTGAGCTGTAATAAAATCCAGCTAACGTAACTCGGGAGAGTGTGTCTAGTAAATTGTCGTAATTACTCGGGAGAGATTTACGGTAGTAAGAGTGCTCATGATCGATAGAGACGATTATGCAAATACATATAAAATATAACAGGAAGGGATTCCATCAATAGGGGAATCATAACCTTAGATCCTTCTCTTAATTGTTTACAACTCAATCATAGTTAGTTTTTAGTTTACTTAATTTCGTTCAGTTATAGTTAGTAAAAATATCACCAGTTGTTATTCAAAATATTTGGGAAGTTGATTACGAAGAATTTAGTGAGTCTAACAAGAGCAATTGATAGGTTAATTCCCTGTGGATTCGACTCTGGGCTAAATACTCAGATTATATTTGCAACGTCCGCTTGTCCTTTTTATAAGGCATAGTTGGGCGTGATCAAATTTTGGCGCCGTTGCCGGGGAATTAACGGTGTTATCAATTATAGTTGAAAGAAATATAAAAATTCTTAGTGTAGTCAGTTTTCTTTATTTTCAATCTATACATTGAAAATTTAACGTTTGTTGACTTGGTTGGGCAGGTGCATGTCTAGAAACTCATCGAGAACTGGTGAAGTATTTGAAGCATTATCAGATCCTGAGAAAGTATTCAAGGCCTTGAATCGGGTCAACCGAAAAAGCAAACAACAACAATCAACTGAACAACTCGAACAAGACATGGGGGATAACGTGGTAGATCCGGCTGCGCATGTAGTGGCACCTCTTGTGCCAGAGGCTCCTCTATATGACTGGGCACAACCTACGACTGAGAATTTGGCGACAGCAATATTAGTCCCGCAGATACATGCCGAATCATTTCAAATCACAAATAACATGTTGCACTTGTTGCAAAACAAGGGACTATTTTTGGGGTCATACATTGAAGATCCTCAACAGCACTTGAAGAATTTCCTGTCAATCTGCAAAACTCAAAGGCAGCCCAATGTAACTCAGGAAGCAATAAAGCTGTTGTTGTTTCCATTCTCGGTGACAGGAGCTGCTCAGACTTGGCTAAACTCACTCCCCATTAACTCCATCACGATTTGGGAGGAGTTAGTCAAGCAATTTGTGAATAAGTTTCATCCACCCAACAAGACTGCTCAGCAAATTGATGACACTTTGAGCTTCAAACAGAAACCAATGGAAACACTGCAAGAAACATGGGAACGATTCAAAGGAATGTTGGTTATATGTCCGCACCATGGTATCCCAGAGCAGATGTTGGGGCAGCGATTTTACATGGGCTGACAGATGGTGTGAAGGCTAATGTTGATGCTTCAGCTGGTGGAGCATTCTTGAGCAAACCATGGAGAGAAAGCCAGGTCCTGCTTGACAAGATGGCAAAGAATTCGGGGTGGACAACCAGAAATGCAGCTATCACTCTGGTAGTTCACTCAGTGCCCTTAGATCCATCCAACACTCTTGCTGAAAATATGGCCACCTTAATGACACAGATGAGTATACTCACCAAAAAGGTGGAAGAGTCAGGGCAGAAGCAGCAGGTACACATTGTAGATACTACAAATAGGGGCTTATGCACATCTTTCATTAGTCAGCCAATTGGTAACCAATGGAATGCAGAAAGTGATCATCATCATTACCCTGAGGACATGAATTATGTGCCTAATTATGGGGGACAGAGACAGGGTGATCAGAATTGGGGCCAACAGAATCAGCCATACAGGCCAGTCTAGCCACAACTCAACAATTGAACTATGGGAGGTATGCGACCTCACAATAATATGGCACCTTACCAAAGGCCACAGGGATACAACAATCAAAATCAGCAGTAGGGTTATCATCCTCCTCAGCAGCAGCATGGTGGGAGACAGGAAGATGGGTTTGCTAGACTCGAGGCAATGATGCAGCAGGTTATTGGGTCAAATGCAAAAATGAGTGAAAGGGTAGATGCACATGAGTCAGCTATAAAGAATATTGAAGTGTAGATGGTCCAGATTTCGATGTTTTTGAATAATCGTCCGCATGGGACATTGCCTGCCGACACACAGGTAAATCCAAAAGATCAGGGCCCGAAACAGCTGATGGCAGTGAGTCTACGAAATGGCAGAGACTTAGACTTGGAGCAAGAGAGGGCTCGAGAAAGCAGACAGGCTGAGACACTTGTACCAGTGCCCATTGAGCTAGATGATTCAACGAAACTGACAGAGGTAACAGTACAGCCTGCCCAGGAAGAACCCAACACACAGATTGAGGCTGAGAAAAAAGCTGAGGCAGCCCAGGAACCAGTAGTTGAGGTGATATCTGACAAAGAGAAAACCCAAATCATTGGGAAGAAGAGACCTCCAGCACCATTCCCACAGAGGCTAGCCAAATACCAGAAAGAGGAACAATACAAGAAATTTTTGGAGATGCTGAAACAAATCCAGGTAAATATTCCATTGATTGATGCTTTGAAGGAGATGTCTAGTTATGCAAAAATGATGAAAGACTTGATGTCCCGAAAATTCGATTTCCAAGACTTGGCCACGGTGACGCTAAATCAGACTTGTAGTGCTGTGGTGACTAGACCAGTTGGTGAGAAGTTGTCTGATCCAGGAAGTTTCACAATTCCCTGCACCATTGGTGACTTTGCTTTTGCCAAGGCATTTTGTGATTTGGAGGCTAGCATAAATCTTATGCCCCTAGCGATCTATAAGAGGTTGGGGATTGGAAGAGCTAGACCCACGTCTATGTTATTGCAGCTGGCTGATAGAATCGTGAAAAAACCATCTGGTATCTTGGATGATGTGTTGATTCAGGTAGGGAAATTTGTGTTCCCTGCAGATTTTGTGATTCTGGATTGCAAGGTGGATGAAGAAATTCCCATAATTTTGGGAAGGCCGTTCTTGGCAACCGAGAGAGCTCTTATTGATTGTGAAACTGGGGAGCTCAAGATGAGGTTGAAAGATGAGGAGATAACATTCAATGTGCAGAAATCTATGAGGCGACCAAGTGAATTCGCCAATTGCTCTCTTATTGATGTCGTGGGTGTAATCGTAGAAGCAGATGATGAGACGTTGACTATCGAGGATCCTCTTGCTGCTTGTCTTGTAAATTTAGATGAGGTGAATGGGGAAGAATTGGCAGAATGGGTGCTGGCTTTAGAGGGCAGAGTGTTTTGTGATAGAACACTCGAATTCGAGCCCTTGCATTTAGAAAACAGAGAAACTCCTCCAGCCAAGCCATCCATAGAAGAACCACCAAAGCTGGAGTTGAAGCCACTTGCCGCGCCCATCTCAGGTATGAGCTCCTAGGACCTAACTCCATATTACCTGTTATTATCTCATCTAGCAATCCCAGCCGTCGAGGTTGATCAAATCAATGGCTAAGAACGGGTTAGTCACTAATATTTACTGTCCTAATCGACCCCCCATACCCCGTCTCGTCTCCCTCATCACCCCTCATCAGAAACCCTAACGACGCCGCCCTCCATTTTCCACCGCCGTTAATGGCGGCGCCGGCGTCCAAACCCCACCCTAATGAACACCATAGACTCACCTCAACCCCCTCATCCCAATACCCAAGCCATTTTCCTTCAAACACTGAACCGAACTCTTCGAATCTTAAATCGAAGTTTTCCGGCCAAAAACTCAACTTTCTCCGTTCACCAATCAAATTAACACCGTAGAATCGCCGTGACCTCCTTATCAAACCCCCAAGCCCCGTCCTCGAACATGGCCGGAACTGCTCGAATATTGAATTGAAATTTTCCGGCCAAAACCCTAATTGCTCCAAACTACTCCAAATTGATACCGCATGGTCCCCTGCTTCCCTCGTGATGAATTCAATATCATGGTGCTCAAATCCCACTGGAGATTCCAATTTTTTTGAATCTGAAAATAAGGAATGAGTTCTTTGTTTCTTCTTTCTTTGGTTTAGTTTCCTTTTTCTTCTTGTTTAAATCCCTTCTGTTGTTTCTGTTCTCTGTTTTTGTTAATTTCCAAGTTAATTTTCATTTTTAGCTTTGTTAATTTTGTTCTCGTTTTGTGTCATGACTGACTATTTGATTCTGGTTTCGTTTTAATTTTGATTTTGTTTGATTAGAATTCGTTCTATGTTGATTCAATACTGGTTTTGTTCGTGAAATTATGTTAGTTTAGCTTAAGTCTGTATAGGCATTAGTGTAAACCTTGCTTGATAAGTTTTAATCAAAATTTTTGTTTAGGCTTAACTTGGTTTCAACTTGTTATGCAGTATAGTCCCAATGTTGTTAATTCATAATTTCCTTAGTTAGTCCCTAATGAGTTTAGGTTTAGCTTAATCTTACTGGTTGTAGTTGTAAAGGATAGACTAATTGTGACCTAGGTAAGTAATTTCAGGGGGTATTCAGGTATTTGGGTAATTGGATTGGACATGAATGTGTGGATCACACTAGAATTTCCTAGAACTTTCTAGATAGGGGTATACATAGAGTTTCCGTAAATATTAGTGGTAGTTACTTAAGTAACAAGTCAGAAAATAGAAGGGCTAAAATAGAAATGAAAAGAGGGACTACTTTGTAAAGTTAAAATCTGATATGGCCTCATTTGGGCCTATAAAAGGGCATGCCCTTGCCTTCATTTGCAAATTTTAACATTTGAAAATTTCCCCCAAAATGTGTTCTTCAAGTTTCAAATCTGAAATTTGAATTTCAAATTCCAAATCTTCCAAAACCAAAAAAAAAGAAGGTAAAACACCACAGAAAACTCAAAAAAAAATACTGTTACATCGATTTTTTTAGATCACTTGCAAGTTTTAGCTATTAATCCGAGTTCCTAGTATTCTTAGATTTAATTTCAAGTTCAATGTGGATTTGTCAAGCTGTTTTGGGTGATTTCACTGGTTGATTATTCATCCATTGTTCATCTCTGGGTCATAGTGGTGCCATTTTGGATCTCAAGAGATCCTGTTGCTGTGTTGTGACTGGTTTACATATGCTGCTGTGCTATTTGCTATTCTGCCTAACTCCAGTTACACACATTAATCATGCCTTGATGTAGCTATTAAAACAGAAGTGGAATAAAACATGTTCATGGCTTCCGCTTCACGATACAAGTTCATATGGTTGTTGTATGCCTATAATTGAAGGAATGTCTGTTAGTATGTATTCTGGCTAGGGTAGCTCAGTTTGATTTGTAATAATATGAACAATGGACTATGAGTGGGTATATTTGTCCTAGTTTGATTTTGTTGAAATTAATTCCGGTAGGAGTTATATGCAGATTTGTCCTCTTCAATGTTTAGTTGAATTTAATCAACTCAAATACTAAACGTGGATTCCAGGGTTGAATTTTGTTAGTTGGCTTTGGATTTTGATTCATTGACGTGTTCCTAGACAGCCGTAATTCATATACCACCTAGAATGCTAGATAGATACATTAATTAAAAATTGAAGATTATAATAGTTGAACTGTGTATTTGAGCTATCTGATCTATACACTTGAGGTTCATATTCATGTTTAGTTTGGTAAATTCAGTCCGTGCTTCTAGTATTTAACCCTTAATGATAAACAAGATTTAAATTACTGTTGATACTCAAAAATCGCCATTAGATAAGTAGATAAGGAAATCTGAACTTTAAAATTAATTTCAAATCTGTTTGAGTTCGATGCTAAGTTTGTTTTGGGTTTTTGTAAAGGTTGTTAATATTCATATAAACGTGTTTAGATTTGGACTGATGGGCCGTGCAAGTCATTAAGTCCAGCCATCACGTCTGGGCCTGGAATTATCCGTATGAGGCCCAACATGGGTTGACCGAATTGGGTTTTCTCCTGGGCCAAATTCAGAGCCTAGAGATGCTGAAAGATGTTATTAAGGTTACTTTTGGAATTAAATAAATCTATTAGGGCCTTTTCTTTTTTTTTAGAGACAATTAAATAGAAAATCATAGTCGCTTTAGGCTTGCCTTTTAAATAATAAAATGAGGTGAGCCCCGCCGAATAAAATGTATAAACTGCGGGGCCCTCATTAAATGTTCCTATTAAGATCTTTAGAATTCGGGCATGCCGTTTAGTGAATTTCACGGCCTCCTGCAAAGATAATAACACGCTATCCACTTTAGGCGCGTTGTTTAATAATAATACTTTCCTAAATTCGGGTGTGCATTTATGTGACCCAAATCCAAATCTCAATGAAGTCGAAATGTGTCAAAAGCTACGGGTGCATTTATGTGACGTGGTTCGAGACATATTTTCACGACGTTGCAGTTCTCTTTAAAAATAATAATAATAAAAGCGGTTCAAAGTTAAAAAGCACATAAGCTAAAACATGTTTTGAAATCAGATAAGTAAGCCAAATATGACAGTTGAGCGACCGTGCTAGAACCACGGAACCCGGGAATGCCTAACACCTTCTCCCAAGTTAACAGAATTCCTTACTCGGATTTCTGGTTTGCGGACTGTTAACAGAGTCATAATTTCCTCGGCTCGCGATTCAACCGGTGACTTGGGACACCATAAATCTCCCAAGTGGCGACTCTGAATTTCTTAATATAAATGAATCCCGTTTCGATTGTCCTTTAATTGGAAAAACTCCTTTATGCCCTTGCGGGGGTGTAGTGAAAAAAGGAGGTGTGACAGCTCTGGCGACTCTGCTGGGGATACAAACCCAGAACATCGGTTCAGGGTTTAAGAATTCGAGCTTAGATAATTGTTATGTTTGGTCTGTA
>NW_017673479.1:76713-83610 GCF_001879085.1 Nicotiana attenuata | reverse complement strand
AGTGGAATCCGAGAGCCTTGGTCCCAGAGGTCCCATCGCCCATATTACTCACCAACCCTCGCCCCTAAACCCCCCCAAATTTACCCCACATACCCCTATATGGCCCCACCACAGCCATTATTACCCACCTCCCCGCTCCCCCATTCTCTGTCCACCATGCCCAGACATATCCCCAACCGCCTACCCATGCACAATGGTGCGCACCCACCTCACAAAATACTTACTCAGCTCAAAACACCTACCCACCCCCAAGAACCAACAGAAATCCTGCTGGAACCGGTTTTCGACCCAATCCCGCATTTAAGAATGATAGGTTGCAAAAGAAAAAGACTTTCACTCCCTTGGGTGAATCTTACACTAGCTTGTACCACAGGTTGAGACAGTTGGGCATGCTGAACCCGATCGAACCCAAATTGCTAAATCCTCCCCCAAGGAATCTGGACCACTCTGTGAGTTGTGAGTATTGCTCGGGTGCGCCGGGACATGACACAGAAAAATGTTGGCACTTGAAAACGGCTATCCAAGAGCTCATTGATACCCGCTGAATCGAAGTACAAGCCCCAGAAACGCCTAACATCACCCAAAATCCATTACCAACTCATCACGAGACCCATATGATCGAGTTAATCCAAAAGGGAGAGCATAAGAAGCCGTCACAAACCGTAATGATGATCAGGGCTAGTGAGGATAAATCAAATAAGAAACCAGCAAGGGAGAGAGCATCGATCAAGGTAGGAGAAACAGTTGGCAAACCAGTTGTAGTGATGAAGAAAGACCTTTTGAGCAGTGTTGCAGAAAAACAAGAACCAGTTAAAGTGGTAGTGTCCGGGGCAGCTGTCAAGCCTGCTGTGATTGTGAAAGGGGCTCGCACAGAGCCGGTTGTCATCAAGCCGGTGACTCAGCTACCGGTAATCAGTGGAAAGGCCGTCCCATGGAATTACGGCCGAGTGACAGTTATGTATCAGGGAAAGGAAGTCAAGGAAGAAGTTTGTGAAACACATGGGCTGACTCGCTCAGGGAGATGTTTTGCTCCTGACGAGTTGAGAAAAGCTAAATTCACCAAAGATAATCCAGTATCGGTAAAGAAAGTTGTATCTAAAGAGGAGGCCGAAGAATTTTTGAAGAAGATGAAGACACAAGATTATTCCATTGTAGAACAGTTGAGAAAGACCCCGGCGCAAATCTCTTTGCTATCATTACTGATTCACTCAGATGAGCACCGCCAGGCATTGATGAAAATTCTGAATGAGGCCCACGTCCCCGATAAGATTTCTGTGAACCATTTAGAGAAAATAGCAAACAAGATCTTTGAAGTCATAGGGTTACATTTTCTGATGATGAGCTGCCTTTGGAAGGCACTGAACATAATAAAGCACTCTACCTCACGGTGAAATGTGAAGACTCTGTGGTCACCCGGGTGCTAGTTGATAACGGGTCCAGTGCAAACATTTGCCCTCTCTCCACCCTGGAAGAGTTAAAGGTGGACAGCGAGAGAATCCACAAGAATAGTATTTGCGTGCGGGGATTTGATGGAGGAGGCAAGGACACAGTTGGGGATATAGTGTTGGAACTGACATAGGTCCGGTTGAATTCACTATGGAGTTCTAGGTGCTTGATGTGGCTGTTTCTTACAATCTCCTGTTAGGCCGACCCTGGATCCATTCAGCAAAGGCAGTGCCATCTACCTTGCACCAGATGGTTAAATTCGATGGGACAGGCAAGAGATTGTGGTGCATGGGGAAGATAGTTCGTGTACTCTGGGTGATGCCATTGTGCCATTCATAGAAGCTGAGGATGACAAAAGCCCATGGGTTTATCAAGTCTCTGATACGGTATCGGTTGAGAAGATCCCAGAAGGGAAGTGTATTCCTGCGCCAAAGGTAGCTGCTGCATCCATCATGGTTGCGTCGGAAATGCTGAAGAACGGATTTGTACCTGGAAAAGGCTTGGGTGCTTCTTTACAAGGCATCGTACAGCCCGTATCCCTTCCTGCAAACCTGGATACTTTTGGTTTAGGCTTCAAGACCACTGCTGCAGACATAAGGCGAGCTAGAAGAATGAAAAAGAAAGCATGGACCCTTCCAAAACCTATTCCCCGCCTTTCCCGTTCCTTTGTCAGGACTGGTACTAAGAAGCGCCTAGCAACAGCAATGCCCAGTGGTGTGGTTGATTCCGACAAGGAGCTGATCGAGAGGTTTGAAAAGCTGTTCGATGAGGTGAATGTGTTGGAGGCCGGAGAAGGTCCAAGCAGGGCAGATGTTCAGTTCGTGGGGCCCCAGGCGAAGCTTAACAATTGGGAAGCAACTCCCCTTCCTACCCGGAGGGAGTCTTGGTAGTTAGTTTTGATTTCCTTTCAGTTTAATCTGGATTATTTCCAAGGTTGTAATTCGGATGCTATGTTCCGTCCGTTTGGATGAGTTAAACCTTGTTATCTTAAATGTTAATGAAATGCAATTTCCCTCCTTTTCATTCCTGATGGTTTTTATTTTTTTTTTTTTTCCTTCTTGTACAGTCCCTACGCTGGTTTCAGTGATATGTCATGCATGAGGAGTCTCCGGACCAGTCTTAAATGCCAATCTACTCCGACATAATAATACAAGAAATTGAGTGTGATGACGAAATAGAATATGATGATGAGGAAGCTTTTGAGGAAATCAGTAAAGAATTAAGCCATTTTGAAGAAAAACCCAAACCTAATCTGAATGACACAGAGGCAATCAATTTAGGGGATCAGGAGAATGTGCGGGAAACGAAAATAAGTGTCCATTTGGAACCTCAGCTCAGAGAAGAGATAATTAAAGCATTGTTTGAGTACAAAGATGTTTTTGCATGGTCATATGACGACATGCCTGGTTTAAGCACTGATTTGGTGGTCCACAAATTGCCCACCGACCCAGCATGCCCTCCTGTCAAGCAGAAGCTAAGGAAATTTAAAACAGACATTAGTGTGAAAATCAAAGAAGAGGTCACCAAGCAGTTTGAGGCAAAGGTCATCCGGGTCACGCGGTATCCCACCTGGTTAGCCAATGTTGTGCCTGTGCCAAAGAAGGATGGAAAGACCAGAGTGTGCGTAGATTACCGTGATCTCAATAAGGCGAGTCCAAAAGACAACTTCCCACTGCCAAACATCCATATATTGATTGACAATTGTGCCAAACATGAGATTGGTTCCTTCGTGGATTGTTATGCGGGCTATCACCAGATTTTGATGGATGAGGAGGATGCGGAAAAAACGGCATTCATCACTCCTTGGGGAACGTATTGTTATAGGGTCATGCCATTCGGGTTGAAGAACGCAGGGGCAACGTATATGAGGGCGATGACCACCATGTTCCATGACATGATACATCGGGAAATTGAGGTCTATGTAGACGACGTGATCATAAAGTCGAGGAAACAATGTGACCATGTCAAGGACTTGAGGAAATTCTTCCAGAGACTCCGCAGGTACAACCTCAAACTTAATCCAGCAAAGTGTGCGTTTGGAGTCCCATCTGGGAAGTTGTTGGGGTTTGTGGTAAGTCGGCGCGGTATTGAGTTAGACCCGTCCAAGATCAAAGCCATTCAGGAGCTACCGCCGCCAAGGAACAAGAAAGAGGTGATGAGTTTGCTTGGCAGGTTGAATTATATCAGCAGGTTCATTGCCCAGCTCACAACGACTTGCGAGCCCATCTTTAAGCTGCTAAAGAAAGATGTTGCGGTCAGATGGACGAATGAATGTCAAGCGGCATTTGACAAAACTAAGGAGTATTTGGCTAGTCCACCTGTGTTGGTCCCGCCGGAGCCGGGAAGACCCTTGATAATTTATCTGATAGTTTTGGATAATTCTTTTGGTTGTGTACTGGGGCAGCATGACATCACGGGAAAGAAAGAGCAGGCGATTTACTACCTCAGCAAGAAGTTCACATCGTATGAGGTGAAGTACACTCAACTTGAGAGGACGTGTTGTGCCTTAACTTGGGTAGCACAGAAGTTGAAACATTACTTGTCAGCATATACCACCTATCTCATCTCTCGGTTGGACCCGTTGAAGTACATTTTTCAGAAGCCCATGCCCACAGGGAGGTTGGCGAAGTGGAAAATCTTGCTTACGGAGTTTGATATTGTCTATGTGACCCGGACTACAATGAAAGCACAAGCGTTGGCTGATCATTTGGCCGAGAATCCAGTTGATGATGAATATGAACCTTTGAAGACATACTTCCCCGATGAGGAGGTAATGAATGTTGAAGAATTAGAACAAGTCGAGAAGCCAGGATGGAAGCTGTTCTTTGATGGGGCTGCCAACGCCAAAGGCGTCGGGATAGGAGCAGTACTGATTTCCGAGACAGGGAAACACTACCCTGTCACGACTCAACTTCGTTTCTATTGCACCAATAACATGGCGGAATACGAGGCGTGTATCTTGGGTTTGAGATTGGCTATAGACATGGGTGTCCAGGAAATCTTGGTCATGGGTGACTTGGATCTTCTGGTACACCAGATTCAGGGTGAATGGGAAACACGAGACTTGAAGCTCATACCGTACCGGCAGTGTTTGCATGAACTTTGTCAACGGTTTCAATCAATAGATTTCAGGCATATTCCAAGGATTCATAATGAGGTTGCCGACGCTTTGGCTACTTTGGCGTCAATGCTGCATCATCCAGATAAGGCTTATGTGGACCCGTTATAGATTCAGGTCCGAGATCAGCATGCCTATTGTAACGTGGTGGAAGAAGAGCTTGATGGTGAGCCGTGGTTCCATGATATCAAAGAATACCTCAAGATGGGAGTATACCCAGCACAAGCTACAGGGGATCAAAAGAGAGCAATTCGACGTTTGGCAAGTGGATTTTTCTTCAGTGGAGGAGTGTTGTACAAGAGAACCCCAGATCTTGGATTACTGAGATGCATGGATGCTAAATAGGCTACAGTTATCATGGCCGAGGTACATGCGGGAGTTTGTGGGCCTCATATGAGTGGATATGTATTGGCAAAGAAGATTCTCCGAGCGGGTTATTATTGGCTTACTATGGAACGGGATTGCATCAGTTTCGTACGCAAGTTTCATCAATGTCAGGTACATGGAGATTTGATTCATTCTCCACCATCTGAATTGCATACAATGTCAGCACCATGGCCTTTTGTTACTCGGGGAATGGACGTCATTGGGCCAATCGAGCCAGCAGCGTCAAATGGTCACAGGTTCATTCTGGTGGCTATTGATTATTTCACTAAGTGGGTGGAGGTGAAGACCTTCAAATCTGTGACCAAGAAGGCAGTGGTCGATTTTGTGCATTCGAATATCATCTGTCGGTTTGGGATCCCGAAGGTAATCATCACGGACAATGGTGCCAACCTCAACAGTCATTTGATGGCAGAGACATGTCAGCAGTTTAAGATCACGCACCGCAATTCCACCCCATATCGTCCTAAGGCGAATGGAGCGGTCGAAGCAGCTAACAAGAACATCAAAAAAATACCTCGAAAAATGGTAGAAGGGTCCAGGCAATGGCATGAGAAGTTACCTTTCGCCCTTTTAGGCTATCGCACTACTGTATGCACTTCAGTAGGGGCGACTCCTTATTCACTAGTGTATGGAACTGAGGCAGCAATACCCGCAGAGGTTGAAATCCCGTCCCTTCGGATTATTTCCGAGGCAGAAATTAATGATGTTGAATGGGTTAAAGCCCGCTTGAAACAACTAAGTTTGATTGATGAAAAGAGATTGGCAGCAGTATGCCACGGTCAGTTGTACCTGTGAGCACGTGATTTTTGCCCTATATGAATTATCCCAAAAATTCAAAAATGATTTCTTTATTATATTACTATTTTTGTTAATTTTTGTGTTATTTTCTAATAATTGTTGCATTTTATTGGTGTTTGTTTTAATTCATATGAAAAATATAAAAAAATACATTTGGCATTTGCATTTAGGATTTAATCTCATATTTTAGGATTAATTAGTGGTTAGTTGTTTGCAAAACAAAATATAAAGAAAATGACAAAAATGGTTCTTTGCATTTTTACTTTCAATTTTCAGAATTTGTCTTAAGTTTTAGTTTAGGTTTAGATATTAGTTAATTTTGAAAATTAAATAATATAATTTTAGAGTCAATTTGGTCTTTGACTTTTTATTTGTCATTTTAACAAAAATCAAAAAATATAAATACAAAATAAGAAAAAAGAAGATAAAAGAAAATGAAATAAAAAGCAAGGGTTGGCTAATGTTTGGGCCAATTTCGTACAACCCAGGCCAAAATTCCCAGAAGCCCAAGTCAAAACCTTCAAACTCCTGCCCCAATTAGCCCAATCCACAAAACTAACCCGGCCTATTTTTTTTTTAAATAACAAAACGACGTCGTTTTGGCCTAGGTAAATCCAGGCCGTCCATCGCCTATCATCCAACGGTCCAGATTTGTTCACACATTTTACATAAAAGTGTAATAATACCCTTTACAACATTAGAGACCAGATCGTTGTCCTCCTCGTACAACCCTAATCCCCACCGTCTCCGCCACTCTCCGCCATAGGCCGCCGGCCGGAAATCGTCTCCGCCGGCGGCGTTCCACCAAACACCCCCAAAATTACACCCTGAATTCCCCTCGTCCCCCTCTTTCCAAATACACATTCAACTCCCTTCGAATCATCCCCAATCTTTTCGAATCTTAGATCGAAATTTCGACCTCAAAACCCTAATCTGTCAAACGGCGTCCAAAGTCACACCAGGGCTCCGACTTCACTTCCCCATCGTCAAGTCTTCATTATTCCCCCTCAAAACCCGTTGAAACACCCCTAAATTCCCTAACCCTAGCCGCTGCCTTTGGGCTCTGGTGGCGGCGCCGCCACCTACACTGTACCAAACTTATACTCCACAACTCCTAGGTCACTCTAGGCCCTATTCTCTTGTTTAAT